>NW_022473746.1:0-37444 GCF_009769535.1 Thamnophis elegans | reverse complement strand
TTCCTTCCTTCCTTCCTTCCTTCCTTCCTTCCTTCCTTCCTTCCTTCCTGTCTCCAGAGTGATTCTGGGTGTCTTACCATACCATAAAAATGCAAATATAAAAGCATTCATATTAGCAGAGATTCGGCTCAAGGGTTTTCCCCTCCCTCTCCCTCTCCACCTCCCCCTCCCTCTCCAGGGGGAAGTTTGGGGAAGTCCGGATTTGTACGGTGAAGGACTCAGACCTCAAGTTGGCCGTGAAGATCATCAAGAAGCAGGGCCCCAAAGACACGGTAGGCCCTTGAGGGAGATCCGGGGTGGGGGTGGGCAGTGTGGGAGTGGTGATGGGGGGCTTGCCAGGCCCCCTTCCTCCCCTTCAGTCCCTCCAAGGTCGCTTTTCTCCGGCAGGAAAATGCCCAGGCGGAGATCGACGTGATGAACCAGCTCAACCACCGGAACCTCATCCAACTCTACGACGCCATCGAGACGCCCCGAGAGATCATGCTCTTCATGGAGTTGTGAGTTGGGGGAGGGGAAGGGGGGGGACACACGTGGATCAGAGGCAGAGCCCCCCCCCCATCCTGCATGTACCGGGGGGTGGTGGTCCTCGACTTACGACCACAGTTGAGCCCAACGTGGAGGTGGCTAAGAGAGACGGCTGCTAAGGGATCTGTGCCCCATTTTCCCACCTTCCTCGTCACAGCTGTTGAGCGAAGGGCTGCAGTTGTTAAGTGAGTGACTGGGTTGTTAAGCGAATCGGACTTCCCCCAAGGTCACAAAAGGCCATCACATGACCCCTGGGACACTGCGACCGTCATAAATAGGAGTCAGTAGTGTCTGAATTTTTTGATCATATGGCCATGGGAATGCTTCAATGGTTGTAAGTGTGAAAAACAGCCGTAAGACATTTTTTCCCATGCCGTTATAACTTTTAATGGTGCCAAAATGAATGGTTGTAAGTCAAGGACTGTGAAGCGGTATATAAGTCTAAGTGCTATTGCCCTTCCTTCCTTCCTTCCTTCCTTCCTTCCTTCCTTCCTTCCTTCCTTCCTTCCTCCTTCCTTCCTTCTCTGCCCAAGATCAAACTTCCTTCATCCCTTGCTCCCTCCCACCCTCCCTCCTTCCTTCCTTCCTTTCTGCTTCCTTCCTTCCTCCTTCCTCCCTTTCTCCTTCCTTCCTTCTCTGCCTAAGATCAAGCTTCCTTCCTTCATCACTTGCTCCCTCCATCCTTCCTTCTTTCCTTTCTCCTTCCTTCCTTCCTTTCTCCTTCCTTCTCTGCCTAAGATCAAGCTTCCTTCCTTCATCCATTGCTCCCTTCCTCCCTCCTTCCTTCTCTCCTGCAGATCAAACATCCTTCCTTCCTTTCTCCTTCCTTCTCTGCCTTAGTTCCTTCATCCCTTCCTCACTTCCTCCTTCCCTCCTCTCTCCTCCCCTGCTCCCTTCCTCCTTCTTTCCTTCCTTCTCTCATGAAGAACAGACCCTCCCTCCTTTCTTCCCTCCCTCCCTCCTTCCTTCCTCCTTTCTCTGCTGCAGATCAAACATCCTTCCCTCCCTTCCTCCTTCCTACCTTCCTTCTCTGCCTAAGATCAAACTTCCTTCCTCCAACCTTCCTCTCTCCCATCCTTGTTTCCCTTCCTCTTTCCTTCCTTCCTTCCCTCCCTCCCTCCTTCCTTCCTTCTCTCATGAAGATCAAACTTCCTCCCTCCCTCCTTCCTTCCTGTGGTGGCATAGTGGCTAAAATGCAGTATTGCAGGCCAACTCAACTGCTCACTGCCAGCAGTTCGATTCTCACCAGGCTCAAGGTCGACTTAGCTCTCCGTCCTTCCGAGGTCGGTAAAACGAGGACCCAGATTATTGGGGCCAAGAGGCTGACCCTGTAAACCACTCAGTAAAAGCCTCGTGAAGCGGCAAATAAGTGTTGCTTCTATTGTTGTGTTGTCCTGATGTTCCTTGCGGGGAGGGGGGCACCTTATGAGTCGTCCTGACGCAGCCTTGACTCCCCTTCCTCCCCCAGCGTGGAAGGGGGAGAGCTCTTCGAACGGATCATCGACGAGGATTACCAACTGACCGAAGTGGATTGCATGGTGTTCGTGCGGCAAATCTGCGAAGGGATCCTCTTCATGCATCAGATGAGGGTGCTGCACCTGGACCTCAAGGTAGGCAGCCCCCGGGGGGGGGGGGTGGCAAGGCGTAGCCCCCCAAGAGGGGGAGGGCCAGATGCTACAGAAGGCCAAAGCCTGTGCGGGGAGGAGGGGCGGCGGCTCGGGGCCCAATCCATGGCGGCTTTTGCAAGGGGTCCCGACATCATAGCTTCCTGCAGATGTCTTCCCAGAGTGAACCAGGCTGAATGCAATTCAGTAAGAGAATAACAGAGCTGGAAGGGACCTTGGAGGTCTTCTAGTCCAGCCCTCTGCTCAAGCAGGAGACCTTTACGGAATTACAGAATAACAAGAGTTGGAAGGGACCTTGGAGGTCTTCTAGTCCAGCCCTCTGCTCAAGCAGGAGACCCTACGCCATTCTGGATAAATAGTTGTCCAGTCTCTTCTTAAAAACCTCCAGTGAAGGAGGACCCACAAATTAGAACACCATATAATAGGGTTGGAAGGGACCTTGGAGGTCTTCTAGTCCAGCCCCCTGCTCAAGCAGGAAACCTATACCGTTTTAGACAGGTAGCTGTCAAATCTCTTCTTAACCTCGGATGATGAAGTACTCACAGCTTCTGAACGCGAACTATTCCACTGGTTAATTGTCCTCACTGTTAGGAAGTTTCTCCTCAGTTCTAGGTTGCTTCTCTCCTTGATTAGTTTCCACCGATTGCTTCTCGTCCTGCCCTCAGGTGCCTTGGAGAATAGTTTGACTCCCTCTGCTTTAGGGCAACCCCTGAGATATTGGAAGGCTGCTATCATGTCTCCCCTAGTCCTTCCTCCATCCTTCCTCTCTCCCACCCTTGTTCCCTTCTTCCTTCCTTCCCTCCCTCCCTCCTTCCTTCCTTCTCTCATGAGGGAGTCAAGCTATTCTCCAGGGCACCTGAGGGCAGAACAAGAAGCAATGGGTGGAAACTAATCAAGGAGAGAAGCAACTTAGAACTGAGGAGAAATTTCCTGACAGTGAGAACAATTAACCAGTGGAACAGAAGTTGCCTCCAGAAGTTGTGAATGCCCCAACACTGGAAGCCTTTAAGAAGAGGTTGGATAGCCATTCGTCTGAAGTGGCTGGACTAGAAGACCTCCAAGGTCCCTTACAACTCTGTTATTCTATTCTAATTCTATTCTATCCTATTCTATTCTGAAATTTGGAACTAAATGTAGCAACGGTTGAAAATGAGGAAAAGGAGCCGGAACAGAATATTTTGAGGATTGGAAAATTGGAACTGGATAATACATAGATCAATATAATATAAAGGAGGGTAAGGGATGTGTTAATAAGATTAATGTAGCCATGTAGAAAAAAACTGTATTTGTTGTTATGTTAGAATCTGTACGGAAATGGCAAAGCCAGAAAGGTCACTCTATGTCCAGTGTTTTTAATGTTTATTCAGTATAAATATTTTTTTTTAAAAAGAAGAATAACATGACCTACAAGGTCCCTTCCAACCTTATTAATCTGTAAAGCTCCTGATCTTTACAGATCAATAGGGAGCTCAAAGACCTGGCTATTCCCCCTCGTGTGGTCACTTCTTTTCTTCTTATTCTGCAGCCCGAGAACATCCTGTGTGTGACGGCCACTGGGCACATGGTGAAGATCATTGACTTTGGATTTGCCCGCAGGTAATGTGGGGGATCAGGGTGGCCAGAGCTTCCTCTGCCCATGTGCCCAGGACAAACCCATTTGGATTCCTCTCTTGTCCCTCCGCGAGCATCTCCAATAGGTTCTGTTCTAGGGGGTCCCTGGTGCTCTCAGATCTTGGTGGTTTTCATGCAGGCGTTTCATGACCCAACTAGGGAACATCATCGGTGCTAGAAGGGAGGGAGGGTTTCAAGAGCAGAGGGGAGGAGGAAGAGGAGGAGGAGGAAGAGGAGGCGAGGAAAGGGAGGGGGGAGGAAGACTGTGGGATCCCTGGTGCTCTCTGAGCTGGGTGGTTTTCATGCAGACGTTTCATGACCCAACTAGGGAACATCATTGGTGCTAGAAGGGAGGGAGGGTTTCAAGAGCAGAGGGGAGGAGGAAGAGGAGGAGGAGGAAGAGGAGGCGAGGAAAGGGAGGGGGGAGGAAGACTGTGGGATCCCTGGTGCTCTCTGAGCTGGGTGGTTTTCATGCAGGCGTTTCATGACCCAACTAGGGAACATCATCGGTGCTAGAAGGGAGGGAGGGTTTCAAGAGCAGAGGGGAGGAGGAAGAGGAGGAGGAGGAAGAGGAGGCGAGGAAAGGGAGGGGGGAGGAAGACTGTGGGATCCCTGGTGCTCTCTGAGCTGGGTGGTTTTCATGCAGACGTTTCATGACCCAACTAGGGAACATCATTGGTGCTAGAAGGGAGGGAGGGTTTCAAGAGCAGAGGGGAGGAGGAAGAGGAGGAGGAGGAAGAGGAGGCGAGGAAAGGGAGGGGGGAGGAAGACTGTGGGATCCCTGGTGCTCTCTGAGCTGGGTGGTTTTCATGCAGACGTTTCATGACCCAACTAGGGAACATCATCAGTGCTGGAAGGCAGTGGGGTGAAGAGGAGGAGGAAGAAGAGAGGGAGGAGGAAGAGGAGAGGAAGAGGAGGAGGAGGAAAAGGAGGAGAATGACTGTTGGGGACCTTGGTGCTTTCTGAGCTTGGTGGTTTTCATTCAGATGTTTCATTACACAACTGGGTAACATCCTCAGTGCTAGAAAGGAGGAGGAGGAGGAGGAGGAGGAGGAGGAGGACTGTATGGTCCTTGATGATCTCTGAGTTCAGTTGTTTTCTTGCAGATATTGTTTCTTTTCTTTTTTAAAAAATATTTTTATTGAACATTTCCCCCCCAGTTTTTTAACACAATTATCATCTTTGCAACATTTCCACATCGGTATTCCTCCATTACACCATTTTTATCCATACATGTGTACATATATTTCTTTTATACATGATAGTCTATTAATATATTAATTTATCTACAATACCTCTTATGCCCAAGATATGTATTTATACTGCCTTTATATATATTAGTCTACTAATGTACTAATTTATATGCAATACACCTGATCTCTATCTATGTGTACATATATTTCTTTTGTACATTTTAATCCCTTAGTGTTCTGAGAGAAAGAGAGAGAGAGAGAGAGAGGGAGGGAGGGAGGGAGGGAGTGAATGAGTGAGTGAGTGAGTGAGTGAGTTATATATGTGGGGAAATTTAATCAGATCCCAGGTGCTTCTTATCATACGTGATGTGGACTTGTATGAAAGCAAGAAAATATTGGAAGAAAATACACACTTGGCTGCAAAAGACGATTAAGCAACATATGGATCTGAAACCAGAAATATTTGTCTTGGGTATAACGTTGGAGGGTTATGATAAAGGGACTATATATTTAATTTTGCATGTATTGAGCAGCAGCAAGGATTGTATTTGCACAAGATTGGGAAAATGCGGACACTCCATCAGATGAGGATGTAATTCGGAAAATATTAGACGGTGCAGAGATGGATAGATTGACGTTGAAAATAAAAGGAGACACGGAGTATTATTTGACACGGAATAGGTTTTATGAGTGGTTAGAGAGAAGAGGTAGAAATTAGATGAAGAAAGATGATTGCTAGGTATGAATTAAAGGTAAAGATGGTTTATCATCATAAATATGCCAATATAATTAACAGAATTTTCAATAGGGTAATATAAAGAGAAACTGAGGCAAGCTATTCCGTTAAATCACTACTATTGTTACCAGTAAATGTGCTAATATTTCTCTTTGTTCTCTCTTTGTTTTTCGTTTGCAAATGATATGCCCTGACAATGCGCAGTATTCAAAACGTTCATGAATAAAATAAAATAAAATTTAAAAAGTGCGTGGATTGGAGAAGCATCGTTTGCACATACAGATACCAATTCTTCTCCCCTGTTGCAGGTTCAACCCCCGAGAAAAATTAAAAGTTAATTTTGGCACCCCGGAATTCCTGCCGCCAGAGGTGGTTAGCTACGAGCCGGTCTCCTACAGCAGCGATATGTGGAGTATGGGGGTGATCGCATATATGCTGTGAGTTGGGGTGCAGGGGGGGGGAGCACAGGGACCCTAAATCTAGGGGTTTGCGGCGTGCACTCCATTGCAAAAATCTCTAAAGCTGGTTTAAGTTAACGAAAAGCACACGAAAACGTTGCAGGAATTAGGTTTGGCCAGCCCAGAGAAAACATGGACTAGGTGTGACATGACAGCAGGATTCTGGTATTTACAATACAAGAACAGAGTTGGAAGGGACCTTGGAGGTCTTCTAGTCCATCCCCCTGCCTAGGCAGGAAATCCTATACCGTTCCAGACAAATGGCTATCCAGCATCTTCTTAAGTTAACTTCCAGTGTTGGGTTATTCACAACTTCTGGAGGCAACTTCTGTTCCACTGATTGATTGTTCTAACTGTCAGGAAATTTCTCCTCGGTTCTAAGTGGCTTCTCTCCTTGATTAGTTTCCACCCATTGCTTCTTGTTCTGCCCTCAGGTGCCTTGGAGAACAGCTTGACTCCCTCTTCTTTGTGGCAACCCCTGAGATATTGGGAGACTGCTATCATGTCTCCCCTGGTCCTTCTCTTCATTAAACTAGACATCCCCAGTTCCTGCAACCGTTCTTCATATGTCTCTAGTCCCCTAATCCTCTTTGTTGCTCTTCTCTGAACTCTTTCTAGAGTCTCCACATCTTTTTTTACATCATGGCAACCAAAACTGAATGCAAATATTCCAAGTGTGGCCTCACCAAGGCCTTATAAAGTGGTATTAAGACTTCACGTGATCTTGATTCTCTCCCTCTGTTGATGCAGCCTAGAACTGTGTTGGCTTTTTTGGCAGCTGCTGCCCACGGCTGGCTCCTATTTAAACGGTGGTCCACTAGGACTCCAAGATCCCTCTCACAGTTACTACTGTTGAGCAAGGCACCACCTATACTGTACCTGTGCATTTCGTTTTTGAGGGGCTGCCACAAAGAAGAGGGGGTCAAATTATTTTCCAAAGCATCCGAATGCAGGAAAAGAGGGGCCAGGGTGTGGAGCTCACGACACACGATCAGGAGGCTGTGAGTTCGATCCTAGGTTAGAGGCAGATATTTCTCTTTCTGGGCACAATGAGAATGTATCTGCTGAACAAAACTCCGCCTTGGTGACCGAAAGGGCATCCGGCCAGTAAACACTCGGCTCCATTCAGTTGCCTAGACTCCATCCCGCAAGGGATTATGGGGTTGTTAAAAGACGACGATGATCAGAAGGCAGGAAAAGAAACAATGGATGGAAACTAACCAGGGAGAGAAGCAAACTGGAATTAAGGAGACATTTCCTGACAAGTCAGAACGATTAGCCAGTGAAACGGCTTGCCACCAGAAGTTCTGAATGCTCCATCCCTGGAGGCTTTTAAGAAGAGGTTGGATAGCCATCTGTTTCAAATGGTATAGGGTCACCTGATGGAGCAAGGGGGGGTGGACTAGAAGACCTTCAGGGTCCCTTCTAGCACTATTCTATTCTAAAGAGCAACGGATGGAAATGAGTCAAGGAGAGAATCAACCTAGAATAAAGAGAAATTTCCTGGGAATAACAAATCAGTGGAACAACTTCCCTCCAGATGTTGCTGGAGCTACTCCACTGGAGGCTTTCAAGAATGAACAACCGTACTCTTACCAATATTTCTAAATAATAATTACAGTTAAATGAAAATGGATATATAATAATGCTTGAGTTAATATGAGTTATGTTGGTTGACTGTGGAGGAGATGTACCAAAACTTATCTGTAATTGATTGATATATTTTCTACAGATGTAAAGAAAGATGCTGTACCCGTGTTAAACTAAAACTAAAAAACATTTAATAAAAAAAAAAAAGAATGAACAACCGTTTATCTGAAATTTTACAGGCTCTCCTGTTTGAGCAGTGGGTTGGACTAAAAGACCTCCAAGTCCCTTCCAACTCTTGTTATTCTGTCATTCTGTAAGGGGCTCCTGCTTGAGAAGGGGGCTGGACTAGAAGACCTCCAAGGTCCCTTCCAACTCTTGTTATTCTGTCATTCTGTAAGGGTCTCCTGCTTGAGAAGGGGGCTGGACTAGAAGACCTCCGAGGTCCCTTTTGACTCTGTTATTCTGTAATTCTGTATGGGTCTCCTGCTTGAGCAGAGGGTTGGACTAGAAGACCTCCAAGGTCCCTTCCAGCTCTTGTTATTCTGAAATTCCATAAGGGTCTCCTGTTTGAGCAGGGGGCTGGACTAGAAGACCTCCAAGGTCCCTCCCAACTCTTGTTATTCTGTCATTCTGTAAGAGTCTCCTGCTTGAGCAGGGAGTTGGACTAGAAGACCTCCAAGGCCCCTTCCAACTCTGTTTATTCTGTAATTCTGTATGGGTCTCCTGTTTGAGCAGGGGGTTGGACTAGAAGACCTCCAAGGTCCCTTCCAACTCTTGTTATTGTGTAATTCCGTAAGGGTCTCCTGCTTGAGCAGGGGGTTGGTCTAGAAGACCTCCAAGGTCCCTTCCAGCTCTATTCTGATTGTTCTGCAGAAGATTTCGTGTTCTCATCTTCTCTCTCTTTGTCTCCCTTCCAGGCTGAGTGGTTTTTCCCCTTTCCTGGGGGACAATGACACGGAAACCCTCAACAACGTTCTCCTGGCGGAGTGGTATTTCGACGAGGAGGCCTTTGAGGGCATCTCGGATGAAGCCAAAGACTTTGTCTCCAACCTGATCATCAAGCAAAAAGGGTCGGTGCTTCGTGGAGCAAACCTCCCAGATAAGCGGAGGGGTCAAGCAGGGAATTAGCATAAGACTCAGAGCCTAAACACTAGAAGGAAAACCCCCTGGCCCACCAACCCTGAATGCCTTAGAACAGAGGTCTCCAACCTTGGTTAACTTTAAGACTTGTGGACTTCAACTCCCAGAAAAGCTGGCTGAGGAATTCTGGGAGTTGAAGTCCACAAGCCTGAAAGTTAACCAAGGTTGGAGACCCCCTGCCTTAGAACACCAATATACAATCTTGGCTCACGTTAAGGCTTGTGGATTTCAAGTCCCAGAATTCTCCAGCCAGCATGTGAGATAGGATGGGCCAAGGGGGAGGGACTGGGCCAAAGTCACCCAATCGGCTTTCATGCCTGAGGTGGGACTAGAACTCATTATCTCCTGGTGATTAGCCCAAAGTCACAGCTGAATGTGGAACTAGAAGTCACACTTCCCAAAGTCACCTAATCGGCTTTCATGCCTCAGGTGGAACTAGAACTCACCATCTCTTGGTGATTGGCCCAAAGTCGCAGCTGAATTTCATGCCTGAGGTGGAACTAGAACTCACCATCGCCTGGTGATTGGCCGAAAGTCACAACTAAATTTCATGCCTGAGGTGGAACTAGAACTCACAATCTCCTGGTGATTGGCCCAAAGTCATAGCTGACTTTCATGCCTGAGGTGGAACTAGAACTCACACTTCCCAAAGTCACCCAATCGGACTTGAGGTGGGACTAGAGGTGGGACTAGAACTCACCATCTCCTGGTGATTGGTCCACAGTCACCCAGCCAGCTCTCATGCCCGAGGTGGTACTAAACCTCACCGTCTCCCACTTCCTAGCCTGGTGCCCTCATGGGTGGAAACTAATCAAGAAGAGAAGCAACTTAGGAGAAATTTCCTGACCATGAAGACAATTAGTCAGTGGAACAGAAGTTGCCTCCAGAAGTTGTGGATGCCCCAACACTGGAAGTCTTTAAGAAGATGTTGGATAGCCATTTGTCTGGAACGGTATAGGGTTCCCTGCCTAGGCAGGGGGTTGGACTAGAAGACCTCCAAGGTCCCTTCCAACTCTGCTATTGTATTGTATTTATCAACTATCTCTATCCATCTAGAGATGGATATTAAAAGAAGGACCAAGGGAGACATGATAACAGTCTTCCAATATCTCAGGGGCTGCCCCAAAGAAGAGGGAGTCAAGCTATTCTCCAAGGCACCGGAGGGCAGAACAAGAAGCAATGGGTGGAAACTAATCAAGGAGAGAAGCAATTTAGAACTGAGGAGAAATTTCCTGACAGTGAGAACAATTAATCAGTGGAACAGAAGTTGCCTCCAGAAGTTGTGAAAGCCCCAACACTGGAAGTGTTCAAGAAGATGTTGGATGGCCATTTGTCTGAAACGGTATAGGGATTCCTGCCTAGGCAGGGGGTTGGACTAGAAGACCTCCAAGGTCCCTTCCAATTCTGCTATTGTATTGTATTGAATTGGTAGGAACCCACCTCTGCATGCATGGACAGGATGCATGCCTGTGAAGCCAGTGTGCACGTTCTCACATTTGCATACCAGTAGGGAAATAAAGTGAATCCCACCCCTTCCCATGACTCCGGGACACTGCGACGCGTCGTAAGTACATGCCAGTTGCCAAGAGTTACAGTTTTGCTCCCCTGATCATTGGAGACGCTGCAAAGGTGGTAACTCTTTCAGACGGTGGGACGTCCCTTTTTTTCAGGGTTTTGAACGGCCACTAAACGAACCGTCGTAAGTCGAGGACTACCTCTAACGTCTTCTTTTCTTCCTCCTCTCTTTCCTTCTCCCTTTCTCCCAGCGGGAGGATGAGCGCGGCCCAGTGCCTCCAGCACCCCTGGCTCAACAACCTGGCCGAGAAAGCGAAGCGAGTCAACCGGCGCCTCAAGTCTCAGGTTCTGCTCCGGAGATACGTCATGCGACGCCGCTGGAAGGTAATAGCCAGTTGGGGCAGGGGGGGGAAGAGGGGCCCCCGGCTGGCCCACTGCGGATGCTTTGCGGAGTGGTCAAAAGAGTCAAGATGGCGGCCGTGTAGAGTAGAATTGACCCGCCGACTGCTTTTTTTTTTAACAGGTAGTCCTCGACTTACGACCACCAAATTTGAGCCCCAAATTCGAGGTTGCTAAGTGAAAAATTCATTAAGTGGGATTTGCCTCGCTTTACGACTTTCCTTGCCACGTTGCTAAGTTAGGGACACAGTTGTTAATTGAATACGGCTTCCCCATTGATTTTGCTTGTCAGACGGTCGCAATAGGGGATCGCGTCACCCTGGGGACACCGCGACCGTCGTACATGTGAACCCAGTTTTGAAGCACCCTAATGCAAATCACATGGCCCTAAGGAGGCTGCCATGATTGTAAGGGTGAAAAATGGCTCTGTCGCCTTTTCCCCCCCAGTGCCGTCGTAACCCAGAACGGTCACTAAATGAACTCGTAAATTGAGGACTTACCTGCATTTGTAACCCTGACACAAACTCTTGTCTGGTTTAACTCAAAGGCTGATGGTTTGCAGGAAAGTTTCATCCATGTTTGCCTTTTGTTTTTAATTTTGCCCCTGAATTTTTTTCCTTTTGGTTTCACTTTTGCTGTAACCGAGGGGCATTCTGGGAAAATGAGATCAGGAAGGAACTTTGCTTTGGCCTTCGTAGGGAAGCAGAGTGGCTGCCCTTAGGAAAGGCATCTGAATGCTCTGAATAGAATAGAATAGAATAGAATAGAATGACAGAGTTGGAAGGGACCTTGGAGGTCTTCTAGTCCAACCCCCTGCCTCGGCAGGAAACCCTATACCGTTTCAGACAAATGGCTATCCAACGTCTTCTTAAAAACTTCCAGTGTTGGAGCATTCACAACCTCTGGAGGCAACTTCTGTTCCACTGATGGATGGACTTCAAAACCCAGAATTCCCTAGCTGCTGTGGGTGGACTTCAGTTCCCAGATTTCCTCAGCCAGCTTCCTGGCTGGGGAATCCTGGGAGTGGAAGCCCACTCATGTTTTCCAGAGGATTCTGGAAGTTGGTCCGTTCGCGCTGTCTGGGGAATTCTGGGAGCTGAACTCCAATCATGTTAGCTGAGGAATTCTGGGAGTTGTGGTCCATCCCTGCTGGCCAAGGGATTCTGGGAGTTGTGTCTATGCTAGTTGTGGATTTCCGGGGAGTTAAATCCATCTATGATAGCTAGGGGATTCTGGGAATTGTTGTTGCCCTGTCCTGGCCAGGGGATTCTGGGATTTGAACTCCAACCATGCTGACTGAGGAATTCTGGGAGTTGAAGTCCCTTCATGCTGGCTAGGGGAATCTGGGAGTTTGATCCACTCTTGCTGGCTGGAGGATTCTGGGTGTTGAAAATTTACAATACAATACAATAGCAGAGTTGGAAGGGACCTTAGAGGTCTTCTAGTCCAACCCCCTGCCTAGGCAGGAAACCCTATACCGTTCCAGACAAATGGCTATCCAACGTCTTCTTAAAAACATCCAGTGTTGGGGCATTCACAACTTCTGGAGGCAACTTCTGTTCCACTGATTGATTGTTCTAACTGTCAGGAAATTTCTCCTCAGTTCTAAGTTGCTTCTCTCCTTGGTTAGTTTCCACCCATTGCTTCTTGTTCTACCCTCAGGTGCCTTGGAGAATATTTTGACTCCCTCTTCTTTGGGGCAACCCCTGAGATCTTGGAAGACTGCTATCATGTCTCCCCTGGTCCTTCTTTTAATATCTATCTCTAGATGGATAGAGATAGTTGATAAATATAATACAATAGCAGAGTTGGAAGGGACCTTGGAGGTCTTCTAGTCCAACCCCCTGCCTAGGCAGGAAACCCTATACCGTTCCAGACAAATGCCTATCCAACATCTTCTTAAAGACTTCCAGTGTTGGGCCATTCACAACTTCTGGAGGCAACTTCTGTTCCACTGATTAATTGTTCTTACAATCTGCTGGCTGGAGGATTCTGGGAGTTGAACTCCAGCCATGCTGGCCAGGGGATTCTGGGAGTTGAAGTCCAGACAATCTTGAAGCTGCCAAAGAGGACACACTGTTAAACACACACGTAGATTTGCTCACTCGTTTTGCAAGTGTGAATTTCCTGGGAGGCTGGATGAGCGGCCTTGTAGCGTTGGCCAACAAGTGCTTGGCTCAGCCAGATTTTGATGTGAATTCGGCAGGCCCGTCACTCTCTGCGTCATCTGACCCCGGAGAGGAATTTTGGGCCGAACGCAAGTGAAAATATTTCCAATTTTGCCTCCAAAAACATTACATCCGTCTTCATCCTTCGTTTCTGGATTTTGTACCTGATTAGAATGCCTTTCACACAAACCTATAAATAAACCTCCCAAAGCAGTTTAATCCCAGCCATCAAAAATGTCCTCTAAAAGGAAGTTGCCCCCCCCCCAAAAAAAGGGAAAATTAAACAGCAAAGGTGGAATTAATGGGGAAAGTCAGGAAAACAACTGGGGAAAGCTACTAAAACAATCAGTGTTTCTCAACCTTGGCAATTTGAAGATGTCTGGACTTCAACTCCCAGAATTCCCCAGCCAGCGAATGCTGGCTGGGGAATTCTGGGAATTGAAGTCGGACATCTTCAAGTTGCCAAGGTTGAGAAACACTGCGAATTAAAAAGGAGAAAAAAAGATTGGGAAGAAAAGATGCAGAAACTACAAAAACAAGAAAAAGGAAGGCGTGGAAAGAAAAGATTGTAAGTGGAGTTCTTGAGAGACTAAGAGAAAATGATTGAAAGAAGGAAAGAAGGAAAAGGAATTACTAGTAGAATAGAATGAAATACGGTGAATATACCCAATGGGTATATAACTAATGTGAGGGAAACAGGTTAATATTACTAATTGTGGATAATTAACTACCGGTAAGTGAAATGTTTACTATATAAAATTGGAGGATGTATGTTATCGATGGTAAAACAGAATAACAGATGGAAACGATATGTTAATTTTTTTTTTGAATATACTTTTTTTAATTTTCCATTTTCGTAACATACAATCACATGTATATTATTACATAGCCAATATCCTATTGTATTAAGTAGTAATTACATCAGTTCCTCTTGTCATCAATGCCCAGAAAGATAAAAACCCATTATTAGCTCTTCTGCTCTCCATACACCTCTTTCTTCTGCCTCTCTCCTACCTCCTTTCTTCCCTCCATCATCCTTTCCTACTCTACTCCCCCTTCCTTTCTCCTTCTCCTCTCTCTTCATTCCACTCCTTATCCTCCTCATCTTCCCCCCTTACCCTCTCTCCTATCCCTCTCTTCCCATCTTTCTTCTCCCTTCTGTTTCCCAATCCTCCTCTCATTGGTGTATTTCCGCTTCCATACTACTCTACTTCCCCTTCCTTTCTCCTTCTCCTCTCTCTTCATTCCACTCCTCCTTATCCTCCTCATCTTCCCCCCTTACCCTCTCTCCTATTCCTCTCTTCCCATCTTTCTTCTCTCCTCTGTTTCCCACTCTTCCTCTCATTGGTGTATTTCCGCTTCTGAGCAAACTCCATTCTATGTTGATGGTATTTATGCTTCCCTATCAATATACTTAACATATCTTAGTTTTAAAGAGAAAAAAAATAAGAGAAGACAGTATACATGTGCAATCATATTACATTAAAATCTAACACCCCTCGTCAAGCCTAATATTCATCCCTCCCTCCCACCCTCCTCCCCACCCCACCCCCCCAGCCTTCCTTCCCCCGACTTCCCAGAACCCGTACACGGTATAAATCTTTAACAAAAACAGTCTAAAATGATATGTTAAATTTGATTACCTTGGAGAGGCAAATAAGAATATTATTTATATAAAGAAGAAATTAAAGTTAAGCTGGAAAATAGGGAAAGAAAATATAGATGACTGGCATGTCAAATGTGATGTAAAATGAACTATGCAGAACAGAAGATGTAAAGTGGAAAAATGGGGACACGAAGTTAAAATATGTAACAAAAAATAATGGCCCCCAAAGAAATCCACAGCAATGACACACACACCCCACTCCCACTCCCCAGACCCGAGGGCTTTCTCTCCCACTCATCAGCCAAGCTTTGATGCAGACAGTCCTCCACTTATGACCAAAACCGACCTCAAAATTTCCACTGCTAAGCGTGACAGTGATTGGCCCAAAGTCACCCAGCTGGCTTTCATGCCTAAAGCAGGACTAGAACTCACAATCTGAAACGTTGTGCCCTTCTATCACCTTCCTTGCCACTGTCGTTAAGTGAATCGCTTGCGGTTGCCAAGCCTGTCATACAGTTGTTAAGCGAATCCAGCTTCCCCCGTGGGCTGTGAACGGTCACTAAACAAGCGCTTGTAAGTCGAGCATAATGATAAGCACATTGTGAAATATGCTATCTGATTCTTTCTGGTTTTTAAGACACGGGAAAGTGGGGGGATCTAAGTCCTGTCCCTGGATTAAATCCCAGCTCCAGGCCAAGCCAGCTCTCCCTTCCTCCCAGCAGGAGCTGGGAAAAAGTATCTGCCAAAGAGATTTTTAAAATGCCAAGTCTCAGTTTGCAGAATTCGTTTGTCTTGCCGGATGCTCCTTCGCAGCCCGGAGGCTTCCTTGGAAATTATCCTTGGAAAGCAGAATTTTCTGCCATGCAATCTGATTTATCTAGCTGTGCCTGGACTCCTATCGACCTTGATGAAGAAGGACTAGGGGAGACATGATAGGAGTCTTCCAATATCTCAGGGATTGCCACAAAGAATAGGGAGTCAAGCTATTCTCCAAGGCACCTGAGGGCAGAACAAGAAGCAATGGGTGGAAACTAATCAAGGAGAGAAGCAACTTAGAACTGAGGAGAAATTTCCTGACATTTAGAACAATTAATCAGTGGAACAGAAGTTGCCTCCAGAAGTTGTGAATGCCCCAACACTGGAAGTCTTTAAGAAGATGTTGGATACTGGAACGGTGTAGGGTTTCCTGCCTAGGCAGGGGGTTGGACTAGAAGACCTCCAAGGTCCCTTCCAACTCTGCTATTGTATTGTATTTATCAACTATCTCTATCCATCTAGAGATGGATGTTAAAAGAAGGACTAGGGGAGACACGATAGCAGTGTTCCAATATCTCAGGGGTTGCCACAAAGAAAAGGGAGTCAAGCTATTCTCCAAGGCACCTGAAGGCAAGAGAGGAAGCAATGGGTGGAAACTAATCCAGGAGAGAAGCAACTTAGAACTGAGGAGAAATTTCCTGACAGTTAGAACAATTAATCAGTGGAACAGAAGTTGCCTCCAGAGGTTGTGAACGCCCCAACACTGGAAGTCTTTAAGAAGATGTTGGATAACCATTTGTCTGAAACAGTATAGGGTTTCCTGCCTAGGCAGGGGGTTGGACTAGAAGACCTCCAAAGTCCCTTCCAACTCTGCTATTGTATTGTATTGTATTGTATTGTATTGTATTGTATTGTATTGTATTGTATTGATAGTCTATGAGCTTGGTTGTTTTCTTGCAGACTTTTGTTGACCCAACTAGGTAACATCATCAGTGCTGAAAGGGAGGAGGAGGAGGAGGAGAAGCGGGGAGGGGGGGAGGAAGAGGAGGAGGAGAACGAAACTGTGCAGTGCTTGGTGCTCTCTGAGCTTCATGGTTTTCCTGCAGACATTTCATTGCCAAAGCAGGTAGCATCATCAGTGTTAGAAGGGAGTGGGCTTTGTAGAGGAGAAGAGGACAAAGAGAATAGGAGGAGGAGGACTGTGTAATCCCTGGTACTCTGAAGGTGGCGGTTTGCTTGTAGCTGTTTGATGACCCAACGAGATAATAACATCAGTGCTAGAAGGAAGAGAGGGTTTCAAGAGAAGGAGGGAGGAGGAGGAAGAGGAGGGAGGAAGAGGAGGGAGGGATGAAGAAGAGGAGGAGGAGGGGGTAGTGGACAACTTTGGGGTCCTTGGTGCTCTCTGATCTTGGTTCTTCTCTTGCAGGCGTTTCATGACCCAACTAGGGAATACCATCAGTGCTAGAAGGAAGGAGGATTTGCCCTGTCAGTGTTGGTGAGAGTGTGGTCTTCTTCTCGATGGCTCCTTGATGAGGCTGCTGTTCACTGTGTGATGGTTCGCCTGAGTTGCTAGTCGCTTGATTGGGGTCTTGTTTTCAGGCAGGATTGCAAGCCACACATGTAAACAAAGAGCAAACCCCACTCCCTTCTACCACTGATGATGTTACCCAGTTGGGTCATTAAACGTCTGCAAGAAAGCAACCAAACTCAGAATGCACCAAGGACCCCATAATCATTGTCCTCTCCTCCTCCTCCTCCTCCTCCTCCTCCTCCTCCTCCTCCTCCTCCTCCTCCTCCTCCTCCTCCTCCTCCTCCTCCTCTCCACACACACTACTCCCTTCTAGCAGTGATGATGTTACCTAGTTGGGTCATGAAATGTCTGTAAAAAAACCACCAAGCTTAGCGAGCACCAAGGACCCCACAGTTCTCTCCCCCCCTCCTCCTCCTCTTCTACTCCACACACACACTATTCCCTTCTAACAGTGATGATGTTACCTAGTTGGGTCATGAAATGTCTGTAAGAAAACCACCAAACTCAAGAGGGCACCAAGGACCCCATAATCATTCTCCTCCTTCTCCTCCTCCTCCTCCTCCTCCTCCTCCTCCTCCTCCTCCTCCTCCTCCTCCTCCTCCTCCTCCTCCTCCTCCTCCTCCTCCTCCTCCTCCTCCTCCTCCTCCTCCTCCTCTCCCCTCTAGAGCTAATGATGTTATGTAGTTGGGTCATGAAATGCCTGAAAGAAACCAGGCTCAGAGAGCATCGAGCCCACAGTCATCATCTCCTCCTCCTCCTCCTCCCCAAACCCCCCTCCCTTCTAGCACTGATGTTACTACCTAGCTGGGTCATGAAACGTCTGCAAGAAAACCGCCCAGCTCCCGAGAGAGCGTGAAATCCTGAGCTACATTCTCTTCTTCGGCTTCTCATTGTCCTCTTTCCCCCCAACAGAAAAACTTCATCGGCGTTTGTGCTGCCAACCGATTCAAGAAAATCACCAGCTCCGGATCCCTGACCGCGCTCGGGGTTTGAACTGGGGGAGGGGGGAGGTCTTGAGGGACATGGTGGACGCAGTACCCCGCCAAAGAGGAACGAAGGGGAACCACCAGCCCAGAGCTTGGAGAGTATTGTGTTGTGTTGTGCCCTGCCATCCAGGGATTGCGTAGTGGGGGGAGCCACGGGACTCTTCACTGGACAGCAGAGCCCCGGAGCATGGGACCTGGCGGTGCATTGATGCTCACCACCACCACCACCCCTCCGTACGAAGCCTGCCCAGTCTCCTGCCTCTGCCTACCTGGGCAGGTGAAGTCCTTGCCCTCTCTCAGCTGGCTTAAGCTTCGCCAACCCCCAGCGCTGCTTGGAAGGATGAGAAATCCTTAGGACTCAACACTCACGTTGCGCGCGGCGCCATTGCGCACCCTTTCCCGGAGCTCCGGCTGCTTAAAGGACCCTTCTACCCTCGCCGCAGGGGGGCCGGGTCCCGCTGGGGACATCTAGACATGTCGTTCGTCGGGGCAGAAGAGGGTCCTGGCATCCCCCCCGCTGTTGGGCATCTCCTCCCGTCAGAAGATACCCAAGGAAGCTCATTTTGAAACCTGGATTCTCAGATCCCCGCAGAGGGGATCCCCTGCACACCTTCCTGACATGGCTTTGGTTTTTTTTTGGGGGGGGGGGATAGGCAGAGGGGGGGGTGGCAAAGGACTGTTGGAAGTTTGGCTACGCAACCCCTGCTTGATTGCGTTTTTTTCTTTTCCTCCACGGAGAATTTCTTCTGCTTTTCTCCTTTGTAAAACGGTTTCTTTGCTTAAAAGTTGGAGTGGAAGTGTTACTGGGGGACCGAGCTTAGGGAAATTCACTGACACACACACACACCCCCAAGCAGTTCCCAGCCCTGGGCAGGTCCGTGAGTCCCCCTTCTGAGCTGGGGAGGTTCCCCAAAAGCTTCCTCCCCCTCCGGAGGGCCACGCGGAGCCCCCAAAGCCCCCCTTGGCACATCCTCCAGAGGCTAAAAGGACACTCAGGAGTGGGAAAAAAAATCAGGTTCTACGTTTAGGCAAGAAAAACCAAATGCACAGGGACAAGATAGGACGCTGATACTCAAACTCCGGCCTGCGCGGGCCAAATATGGCCCGCCGATGCAAATTATCCGGCCCGCGGAGTGGTGGGATTCAGCCCTGCCCCTTGCCCCGCCCCTCACCACCGGCCTTATCTTCCAGCGATCATCCACTGCGGCTGCCTCAAAGTTCCAGTTGATGAAGAGAGCCATGTTGGCACATCTGGGGAAACCCAAATCTGAAAGGTTTTCCCCACCAGGTTGAAAGTTCAGGATCTTTCCCCCACACCCACAAGTCCATCCCATGGTCCAATCTCCCACTGCCATGCTGGCAGCTTCCACCCATCCGGTTCCGGTCAGGTGCAGAGACAAAGGATGACGACCTTGGCTTTCTAGAAAGGATGTTGTTATGGCTGCATATCATCTCACTCCGTACAATCCCCCCCTCCCGTTTTTTCCCACCGTAGGAAATGCCTAGTAGAAGAAGAGAAAGTCCATCACAAGTGCTGACCAGTGCTTTAAAAGTCTTTAAATTAAAAAAGGCTTTTAAAAACAGCCTTTCGGGATCTTTTTCACAGCCGTGTGACCCAGGGGGTGGTGAGTGAGGAGGGGAGGGGCAGACACAGCAAGGACAAAGGAAAAATGGACTGCTAAATTGCCCACCCAGTTACAAGACCACCTAGCTATGCCCAGCCAGCCAGTCCACCCCCTCCCCAACAGTCCGAGGGAGCGTGAATGAGCCCCCGGGCATAGGTGGTACCTGGTTCAAGAGTCGTAACTGCTAGCTAGACGCAGTGTTTCTCAACCTTGGCAACTTGAAGATGTCCGGACTTCAACTCTCAGAATTCCCCAGCCAGCGAATGCTGGCTGGGGAATTCTGGGAGTTGAAGTCCGGACATCTTCAAGTTGCCAAGGTTGAGAAACACTGTGCCAGAAGATCTTGGCATCCTAGTGGACAACCACTTAAATAGGAGCCAGCTGTGGGCTTCCTTCCCCACCAAGCCACAGAACCAGTCGTCAAAAAAAGTGAATCCCCCCCCCAAAAAACTGGCCATTGCATGACCCCAACGGAAGAAGGGCCGCCATTCCTTCGAGGGGGGACGAAAGCCCATCTCTGCAGGAACCCCGCAAGGCACCAGCTCATCTTTTCATCCCCGGGAAGCCTAAAAATATAAAGAGGTGTTTTTTTTTTCTTTTAAAAGGGGGAAAAAAAAATAAGCCAACAAAAGGCATTGACTAAACCTTCCCAGGCTGAAATCTAAAATTGACATTCCCGAGGGGGGGGGGGAAAGACACACGTTGCAGCCTAGGATTTAAAACATATGAGGGATGGTTGCAGGAAAGGGGTAGGGGGCTTCTCGGCACAAAAAAAAACACGTGTGTGTGTGTGTGTGTGTGCGTGTGTGTGTATTTGCACTTAAATAGATCTGCGCAGGCGCAAACATTAAAAAAATGACCAAAAAAATTACATTTCTCCAATGAAAATTGTACTGCGCGTGCGCAGAAGCGAAGCCGGTTGAGGGGCGTGGCAGGCCTGGGTTTTACTGCCAGTTCCAGCGACTCAAGGGCCGGCGCCAAACCACTACCAGTTCTGTCGAACTGGTCCGAATCAGGGGAAACCCACCACTGGTTGCAGGAACCGGGCCCAGCTAGTCTAGAGAAGAGAAGGACCAGGGGAGACAGGAGAGCATCTTCCAGGATTTGAGGGGCTGCCACAAAGAAGGGGGGCGGAGAGTCAAGTCTTACACTTAAGCAAGAAAAATCCAACGTCCACATATAGATTGGGTTAAACCAGGCTTAATTGCAGGGACTGGGAGACGGATCTTGGAGTCTCCGGCTAAATAGGAGCCAGCCGTGTGCAGTGGCAGCCGAAAAAGCCAATGCAATCCTCAGTTGCATTAACAGAGGGATACAGTCAAGATCAAGGGAGGCACTAACACCACTCTATAAAGCCTTAGTAAGGCCACACCTAGAGTACTGCATCCAGTTTTGGTCACCACACTATAAAAAAGAGGTGGAGACTCGAGAAAGAGTGCAGAGAAGAGCAACCAGGATGATGAGGGGACTGGAGGCTCAAACATATGAAGAACGGTTGCAGGAACTGGGCAAGGCTAGTCTAGTGAAGAGAAAGACCAGGGGAGACAGGAGAGCATCTTCCAATATTGGAGGGGCTGCCCCAGAGAGGAGGAAGAGGGTCAACCTATTCTCCAAGGCACCTGAAGGCCAGACAGGGAATAATGGATAGAAACTGACCAAGGAGAGATTCAACCTGGAAATAAAGAGAGATTTTTGACTGCAAGGACAATTAACCAGTGGAACTGCTTGCCACCAGATGTCGTGGGTGCTCCAACACTGGAAGTTTTTAAAAGGGAATGGACAACCATTTCTCTGAGATTGTACAGGGTCTCCTGCTTGAGCAGGGGGTTGGACTAGAAGACCTCCAAGGTCCCTTCCAACTCTTATATTATTCTGTAATTCCGTAAGGGTCTCCTGCTTGAGCAGAGGGCTGGACTAGAAGACCTCCAAGGTCCCTTCCAACTCTTGTTATTCTGTAAGGGTCTCCTGCTTGAGAAGGGGGTTGGACTAGAAGACCTCCAAGGTCCCTTCCAACTCTTCTGTTATTCTGTCATTCTGTAAGGGTCTCCTGCTTGAGCAGAGGGCTGGACTAGAAGACCTCTAAGGTCCCTTCCAACTCTTCTGTTATTCTGTAATTCTGTTCTCTGCTATACATATTCTGCAAACGACTGAACCATTGAAGGATAATTGGTATTGGCAGTCCGACAAAGGGCCTCTTGAGGTGGCTGGCGGTGGGGGAAGCTTTCTGCTCAGGCCCTCTTTTCTTGCTGGCTTAAAGTTCCTCAGACTTCAAGAGAGAGAAGGAAAAAAAAGATGATTTCCAACGCAGCCGCACGCATTCACACAGCCGCTTCCCCAACCTTCTCTCCAGGGTACGATCAGGTCTGCGTTCCTCTTCCATCCTTCCCACCCACCTTCTCTCCTTCCTCTCGGTGGGTGGCCTGGACTGCTTCCTCCACTGAAGAAGAGGCGCCCGCAACTCTCCCCTTCTGGGTGGAGGTGCCAAGGACCGGCGGATGGCTGGACACTGTCTGGGAAGGCGGACGGAAATTTGATTGTTATTTCTTTATTTTGCTACGGTCTCCGTTGAGCTCAGCAGCTGAGCCAAGGTCTAGGAGAGATTTGGCCTTTCATCATTTCCCCCCACCCCACCCCCTGAATCCAATGAAGTCAGGGGTGTCCAAACTTGGGAACTTTAAGACTTGTGGACTTCAACTCCCAGAATTCCCCAGCCAGCCGGCTGGGGAATTCTGGGAGTTGAAGTCCACAAGTCTTAAAGTTCCCAAGTTTGGACACCCCTGAATTAGGTGGACGAGAAGGATATTTTTTTAAAAAAAATATGATTGATTGATTGATGTTTGTCTTGCCTTGGCTATGTTTACAAATAACTCAAGGGGGTAAACATATCCAACACGTCTCTCTCTCTCTCTCCTCCTGTTTTCCCCACAAGGACAACAACCCTGAGGGGTGGGCCGAGGAAGAGGGACTGGCCCAAGGTCACCCAGCTGGCTTTCAGGCATAAGGTGGGATGAGAACTCCCCTGGTGATTGGCTGAAAGTCACCTGACTAATTTCTTGGCCCAAAGTCACCTGATAGTTTCTGTTCCTTAATGTGGGACTAGAATTCTCAGACTCCTGGTGATTGGTCCAAAGTCACCTAGACAGTTTTCATGGTTTAATCGAGACTAGAACTCACTGTCACCTGGTGATCTCTCTCTCTCTCTCTCTCTCCCCATCCATCCATCCATCCATCCATCCATCCATCCATCCATCTATTTATGTCTATATCTACTGGTCTCTCTCTCTTTCTGTTTCTCTCTCTCTCTCTCTCTCTCTCTCTATATATATATATATATATATATATATATATATATATATATATATATATATGTGTGTGTGTGTGTGTGTGTGTGTGTGTGTGTGTGTTTGTCTGTCTGTCTGTCTGTCTCTGTCTTTGTCTCTGAGTATCTTATGTGTATCTGTCTCTATCTATCTATCTATCTATCTATCTATCTATCTATCTATCTATCTATCTATCTATCCATCTATCCATCCATTTATCTATGTATCTATGCATCCATCCATCCATCCACCTATTTATCTATGTGTCCATCCATCCATCCATCCATCCATCCATCTATTTATCTATGTCTCCATCCATCCATCCATCCATCCATCCATCCATCCATCCATCCATCCATCTATTTATCTATGTCTCCATCCATCCATCCATCCATCCATCCATCTATTTATCTATGTCTCCATCCATCCATCCATCCATCCATCTATTTATCTATGTCTCCATCCATCCATCCATCCATCCATCCATCCATCCATCCATCTATTTATCTATGTCTCCATCCATCCATCCATCCATCTATTTATCTATATATCTATCTATCCATCCATCCATCCATCCATCTATCCATCCATCCATCTCTCTCTCTCTCCTCCCGCTCCCCCCCCCCCCCGGTCACAACTGCGACCGTCCCAAGTCGAAGTCGAAGGGGGCAGCTTGGCCTTCGGCTGTGCTGTTGAGGCTTGGCTGGCCTTCCTGCCGGTTGAACTTCCCACGCCTGGGCGCTGTGGCCGCATAGCCTTGGAAGAACCACCGAGGGTGCCGCCCGTCTCCCGGCCTCGGCTGCACTAGCCGTGACTGTCCGAGGCTGTTTTTAGCCCGGAGCCAGCTCATTCGGTGGGCTAGAATGCCGCTAGATGACAGCACGTCTGAAGGACGGTGGGTGAATCAGCCGGAGGGACACATTCCTTCCAGCTGGGAAATTGGCCGAGGCTGGGGAAATGGGGGGAGCCCTCCTCCTTGATGTCCTGCTATGCTTCTGCCCCACTGGAGTGGGGGGGGGAAGCCAGCCTCCTCCTGGGCCCACCAGGCCCCGAAAGTGGGCGAGGGATGCAGAGCCCAGCCCAGCTCCTGGGAACCAGACAGGAAAGCCAAGGAGGACGTCAGGAGCTTTCGGTGTAATTCGAACCAGATGCTCTCGGTCCCAGAGGGGCCGCAGGGGGTGGTCAGAGTCAGGAACTGCTCCGGGGCAGGAAACAGGCCGGGGAGTAAAAAGTCCACCGTGAAGGCAGGGAAGGAATCTGTGTCTGAATTTAAGCCAAGGAAGCCGATGCAATCCTAGAGGCAGAACAAGAAGCAACGGGTGGAAACTAATCAAGGAGAGAAGCAACCTAGAACTAAGGAGAAACTTTCTGGCAGTTAAAACAATTAACCAGTGGGACAGAATTTGCCTCCAGAGGTTGTGAATGCTCCATCATTGGAGGTTTTCAAGAAGAAACTGGACAGCCAATTGCCTGAAGTGATATAGGATCTCCTGCTTGAACAGGGGGTTGGACTAGAAGACCTCTGAAGTCCCTTGCAGTTCTATGATTCTAGAAGGAAGGGAGGGAGGGAGGGAGGGAGGGAGGGAGGGAGGGAGGAAGGAAGGAAATGGATGGAAACTAATCAAGGAGAGAAGCAACCTAGAACTAAGGAGGGATTTCCTGACAGTGAGGACAATTCACCAGTGGAACAGCTTGCCACCAGAGGTTATGGCTGCTTCATCACTGGAGGCTTTCAAGAAGAGATTGGACAACCACTTGTCTGAAATGGTGAAGGGTCTCCTGTTTGAACAGGGGGTTGGACTAGAAGACCTCTGAAGCCCCTTACAGTTCTATGATTCCAGAAGGAAGGAAGGAAGGAAGGAAGGAAGGAAGGAAGGAAGGAAGGAAGGAAGGAAGGAAGGAAATGAGTGGAAACTAAATCAAGGAGAGAAGCAACCTAGACCTAAGGAGGAATTTCCTGACAGTGAGGACAATTAACCAGTGGAACTACTTGCCTCCAGAAGTTGTGAATGCCCCAACACTGGAAGTCTTTAAGAAGAGGTTGGATAGCCATTTGTCGGAAACAGTGCCAGACAGTCCTCGACTTATGAGCACAACTGAGCCCAAGATTTCTGTGGCTGTGTGGAGTGTTTATTAAGGGAGTTTTGCCCCATGCCACGACCTTCCTTGCCGCCGTTGTTAAATGAATCGCTGCAGTGGTTAAATTAGGGAAACAGCGTTTAAGTGAACCAGGTTCCCCCATTGACCTTGCTTGGGAGAAGGTTGCAAAAGGAGATCCCGTCACGCTGGGACGCTGCAACCGTTGTAAGTATGAGACAGTTGCCAAGCATCCAACTTTGGATCATGTGACCACTGGACACGCTGCAAAGGAGAGAGGAAGGGAGGGGAAGGGAAAAGGAAAGGAACGAGAGAAAGAAGAAGGAGAGGAAGTAGAGAAGAAGGAAAGGAAAGAAAGAAGGGAAGGAAAGAGAGAAAGGAGAGGAAATAGAGAAGAAAGAAAGGGAAGGAAAAAGAGGAAGGGAAGAGAGAAAGAAAGGAAAGGAAGTAGAGAAGAAGGAAAGGAAAAATAAAAGAAGGAAAGGAAAGAGAGAAGGAGAGGAAATAGAGAAGAAGGAAAGGAAAGAGAGAAGGAAAGGAAAGGAGGGGAAGGGAAGGGAAGAGAGAAGAAGGAAAGGAAAAAAAGGGGAGGGAAAGGAAAAAGGAAAAAGGAAAGGGGAAAGGAAACAAAATAGAGAAGGAAAAGTAAGGAAAAGGAAAAGAAAGAAAAGAAAAAAGAAAAGGAAATAGAGAAAGAAGGAGAGGAAATAAAGAAGAAGGAAAGGAAAGGAAAGAGAGAAAGAAGAAGGAGAGGAAATAGAGAAGAAAGAAAGGGAAGGAAAAAGAGGAAGGGAAGGAAAGAGAGAAGGAAAGGAGAGGAAAGAGAGAAGAAGGAAAGGAAAAGTAAAGGGAGGGAAAGGAAAAAGGAAAGGGGAAAGGAAACAAAATAGAGAAGGAAAAGGAAGGAAAAGGAAAAGAAAGAAAAGAAAAAAGAAAAGGAAGGGAAAGAAAGAAGGAAAGGAAAGAGAAGAAAGGAAAGAGAGAAGGAAAGGAAAGAGAGAAAGAAGGAGAGGAAATGGAGAAGAAAGAAAGGAAAGAGAGAGGAAGGAAAGGAAAGAGAGAAGGAAAAGAAAGGAGGGGAAGGGAAGGGAAGAGAGAAGAAGGAAAGGAAAAAAGGGGAGGGAAAGGAAAAAGGAAAGAGGAAAGGAAAGGAAACAAAATAGAGAAGGAAAGATAAGGAAAAAGAAAGAAAAGAAAAGAAAAAAGGAAAGGAAAGGGAAATAGAGAAGAAGGAAATGAAAGGAAAGAAAGAAGGAAAGGAAGTAGAGAAGAAGGAAAGGAAAAATAAAAGAAGGAAAGGAAAGAGAGAAAGAAGGACAGGAAATAGAGAAAAAGGAAGGGAAGGGAAAGGAAGGGAAAAGAAAGAGAGAAGAAGGAAAGGAAAGGAAAAGAAAGAGAGAAGAAGGAAAGGAAAGGAAAGAAAGAAGGAAAGGAAAGAGAGAAGAAGGAAAGGAAGGGAAAGGAAAGATCTGGAGAAATCCATCCGAGCAGATTCTTTAGCAGATCCCTCGGAATTTCCCAACTGGGGTCAAAGGGCAACTCCTATGAAATGGCTCCTGCCCATATAAAGAAGGCAGCCGGGCGGCTCCTCCTCCCCGTTTGTCTCCCAGAGAAACGCTGCAGAATCCCAAACGGCCGGGGGGGGGGGGGGGGGGAGGGGGGCAGAGGCCTTCTCAGGCTGGCCGAGCCCCTCACTCTCTGGGAAGGCCAGGCCACCTTTCAAGCGCCCTGAGCCCACTTCTGGCACCTGGGAGTTGTGGCTGGGTTGGATGGACCTTTGGCATTGTGCCATCTGTTTCTGCGCTGCCCCTTGGAAGGTTTTGGGAGTGGGCTGGATTAGCCCCCGCACAGTTAGTTACACTGGGATTCTGCAGATGGTGAGGAAGCAGCCACGATTTAGGCATCAAGCGAAACCTTTGGGGTTTATTGTTTCTTCCACTCGGTCTTAATTCTTGGAAACTGACTGGAACATGTCAGTTTTTCTTGGCAAAGTTTCCAGGAATGGGATGCCAGGCATTTCTTCCGTCACCCAGATGGCTTTCATGGCAAATGCAGGACTAGAACTCTCCGTCTCCTGGTGATTGGCCCAAAGTCACCCAGCCAGATTTCATGCCTAAGGCAGGACTAGAACTCACCGTCTCCTGGTGATTGGCCCAAAGTCACTCAGATTTCATGCCTAAGGCGGGACTAGAATTCACTGTCTTTTGGTGATTGGCCCAGAGTCACCCAGCCGGCTTTCATGCATAAGGCTGGACTAGAACTCACCGTCTCCTGGTGATTGGCCCAAAGTCACCCAGATGGCTTTTGTGCCTAAGGCAGGACTAGAACTCACCGTCTCCCGGTGATTGGCCCAAAGTCTCCCAGCTGGATTTTGCACCTGGTAGAACTTACAACCCACCATTTCTCAACTTCTGATTAAGTGACTTCAACCACTTTACTCCCCTAAAGTAGTTCTCAACAACCATGCTAGTATTTTATTCTTTGCCTGACCTTCCTTCTTTCTTTCCTTTCTTCCCTCCCTCCCTCTCCACCTTCCTTCTCTCCTTCCCTCACCCTTCCTTTCCTCCTTTCTTCTGCCTAGTTTCCTTTCTTCCTTTCCTCTCTCCAGTTTTCCTTCCTTCCCCCATCCTTCCCTTCTCCTTTCTTCCTTCCCTTCTTTCCCTTCCTCCCTTCTTCCACTTGTCCTTCCTTCCTTTCTCCCTCCCTTCTTCCACATCCTTCCTTCCTTTCTCCCTCCCTTCTTCCACTTGTCCTTCCTTCCTTTCTCCCTCCCTTCTTCCACATCCTTCCTTCCTTTCTCCCTCCCTTCTTCCACTTGTCCTTCCTTCCTTTCTCCCTCACTTCTTCCACTTGTTCTTCCTTCCTTTCTCCCGCCCTTCTTCCACTTGTCCTTCCTTCCTTTCTCCCTCCTTTCTTCCACATCCTTCCCTCCTTTCTCCCTCCCTTCTTCCACTTGTCCTTCCTTCCTTTCTCCCTCCCTTCTTCCACTTGTCCTTCCTTCCTTTCTCCCTCACTTCTTCCACTTGTCCTTCCTTCCTTTCTCCCTCCCTTCTTCCACATCCTTCCTTCCTTTTCCCCTCCCTTCTTCCACTTGTCCTTCCTTCCTTCTCCGACTGCCTTCCTTCTACTATGTCTTTGCTTCCTCCCTCCCTCCCTCCCTCCCTCCACTTCTCTGTCCTCCCTTTCTTCCTCCCCCCCTCCCTTCCCACATCAGCTGCAGGAAGCAAGAAAGAGATTGAGAAAGTCTGCAAGGGATTCTTGAGACAAGGAGGGAGGTCCAGATTCCCCCATCGCTCACAGGCCCCTTGCCAACTTGTACAAAACCTCTTTCTTTCTTTCTGCCTCTCTCTCTCTCTCTCTCTCTCTGTGTCTGGCAGGAAGGATCTCCAAAGGTCTCCTGACCTCCCCATCCCAGATAATGAAGAGCAGGGAGGCAACTGGGAAGGGATCCACACAGGCCCTTTAGCCAAGATCCCAAAAACAAGGAAACTGGAGAAATTAAGGAAGGTCTCCCTCAACTCCCAAAGCCACATTTGACCATCGCAGGCTGGGAAAGTCTCTCCCTTCAGGGCTTCTGCCCCAAGACTTCCCTTCCTCAATCCATCCGATTGACCAAGAAAAGTCAATCCTCCCTCCCTCCCTCCACTTGTCCTTCCTCCTCCCTCCCTCCCTCCCTCCCTCCTTTCCTTTTCCTTCTCCTTTTCTGACTGTCTTCCTTCTCTTTCCTTCCTTCCTTCCACTTGTCCTTCCTTCCTTCCTTCCCTTTCCTTCTCCTTCCTTCTCCAACTGTCTTCCTTCTCTTTCCTTCCTTCCTTCCACTTGTCCTTCCTTCCTTCCTTCCCTTTCCTTCTCCTTCTCCAACTGTCTTCCTTCTCTTTCCTTCCTTCCTTCCAGTTGTCCTTCCTTCCTCCCTCCCTTCCTCCACTTGTCCTTCCTTCCTCCCTTTTCCTTCTCTGCCTTCCTTCTATTCTTACCTTCCTTCCTTCCTCCCTCCTTCTATTCCTCCACGTCTGTCCTTCCTTCTCCCATTACTTCCTTCCTCCCCTTTCCTTCTCCTTCTCCAACTGTCTTCCTTCTCTTTCCTTCCTTCCTTCCAGTTGTCCTTCCTTCCTCCCACCCTTCCTCCACTTGTCCTTCCTTCCTCCCTTCCTTTTCCTTCTCCGACTGCCTTCCTTCTATTCTTTCCTTCCTTCCTCCCTCCTTCTCTTCCTCCATGTCTGTCCTTCCTTCCTTCCTTCCTTCTCTGAATCCTTTCCTTCTACTATCTCTTTCCTTCCTTCCTTCCTTGGCCAAGATTTCCCTTGGTAAGTCCATCAGATAAGAATGAGAAAATGTAGCTATGATTTAAAACTATATGAAATGATGTTTGACCTGGCTCGCACTTTGCCCAAAAAAGATGAGGAGGGGGATTATAATGGAATTGTTATATAAGTTTTATTTTATTTCTCTTATATATAGTTACAGGTATACATTCACAGAGTTATTATTATTCTTATTTATCTTCTGCAGAGATGCGTTTTTGCTGGGAGAACCCAGACTTGGTTTAACCATGGTTCCGAAGAAAATCCCGCTTTGTGTATGATTTTCATGATTCTACATGTAGTCTTCGACTTAGAAAGCTTCATTTAGCGACCATTGAAAGTTACAGTGGCGCAGAGGAGAAGAGAGGAATGGGAAGAGAAGGAAGAAAGAGAAGGAGAGAGGGTAGGAGGAGGAAGAGGGAGAGAGGAGTAGGGGAGAGGCAAGGGAAGAAGAAAAGGGTAAGGAGAGGAGGAAGGAAGGAAGGAAGGAAGGAAGGAAGGAAGGAAGGAAGGAAGGAAGGAAGGAAGTAGAGAAGGGAGAGAGGCTGAAAAGAAAAGAAAAAAAATAGGGTGGTGATAATACAAAATAGGTGTATGGGATGGTAAGCAAAGCAAACCAGAATGTCTATTTTAACCTTTTACAGGGGAAAACAAATATGTAAAAATGATAAAGATAAATAAGAATAATAACTCTGTGAATGTATACCTGTAACCAGTGGGGGGTTTCAAAATTTTTAGAACCTATTCTGTAGGTGTGCCCTGTTTTGTGGGAGTGGCTTGGTGGTCATGTGACCGGGTGGGCGTGGCCAACTTGGAAAACGTGGTGAAACTCACTTAACAACGCTCTTGCTTAGCAACCAATATTTTGGGCTCAATTGTGGTCATAAGTTCTTTTTCTTTTTTTCTCTCTCTCTGTCACTCTCACTCTTTCCTTCCTTCCTTCCTTCCTTCCTTCCTTTTGTCTCTCTCCCCTTCTTTCTTTCTTTCTTTCTTTCTTTCTTTTTCTTCTCTCTCTCCCACTTCCTTTTTCTTTTTTTTTGCTTTCTCTTTCTATCTTTGTCTCTCTTTTTTCCTCACTCTCCCTCTATTCATTCCTTCCCTCCTTTCTTGTGTGTATCTCTCCCCCTTCCTTCCTTCCTTCCTTCCTTCCTTCCTTCCTTCCTTCCAAAAGGTATGCTAAATTTCACGAACCGGTTCTGGTGTACCAGTGCGAACCGGGAGAAACCCACCCCTGCCTGTAACTATATATATAAGAGAAATATAATAAAACTTATTTAAAATATGAAAGTTCAAATGGCGCTGAAAAAAAGGGACTTATAACTGTTTTTCACTCTTATGACCATCGCAGCATTCGGAGGCTTGGCAACTGGCATGGACTTATGACAGTTGAAGTGTCCCGGGGAGTCTCAGGGTCCCCTTTTGCAACTTTCTGAGAAGCAAAGTCAGTGGGGAAGCGGGATTGACTTATAACAGTTCACTTAGCGACCGTTCAAGTTATAAGGCCACTGAAAAAAGTCACTTATTGACCATTTCTCACACTTGCGACCAGTGCCGGATTTAGATGAAAAGAGGCCCTAGGCTATTCCACTTATGAGGCCCTTTCACCTCCCATTTTGAAGATTGTAAATTACATGAGAGACAATAAAATACATCATTACTGTGATATATATCAATATATATCAATATATATAGCTGGCCTCCCGACGGAGGGCGGCTCTGCTCTGCGGCAAAGGCAGCGAGGCCAGCCGCCTCCCCTGCTGCGTTCAGCTGCCCGGCTCGGCCCCCTCGCCCTCACCTGCCTGGCCGCTGGTGGGCTCCGCGTCAACGGGGCGGGTACTACTGGGAGCGGCCGCGCCTCTCGCCCGACCGTCGGTGCCGGGAACGTGGGTGGGCTCCCCAACTGCCGCGGCGCTGGAACGATCTTAACCAATACATTTTTATGTTTGTTTGTTAGTCATCTGCGTAGAATTTCTCCTTATTTTCGGTTCAGTGTTTTAGTGTTCACTGTTTTTAGAATAGTGTAATTTTAATTTTGCTAACAATTTGAATGTCGGCCCCTCTTGATCTCGAGGCCCTAGGCTGAAGCCTAGTTAGCCTACAGGAAAATCCGGCCCTGCTTGCGACCTTCTCAACATCTCCCGGGCCTCGTGATTGACATTTGGATGCTTGACAACTGACTCGCATTTATGACCGTTGCAGTGTCCCGGGGTGACATGATCCCCTTTTACGACCGTACGACAAGCGAAGTCAATGGGGAAGCCGGATTCGCTTAACAGCCATGCTACTACTGATTTAGCAACTGCAGTGATTCACTTAACAACTGGGAGGGGGGAGGAAGATGGCAAAAGCGGGCAAAACTCACTTAATGGCCGTCTCATTTAGCAACAGAAACTTTGGGCTCAGAAAGTCGAAAAGAAAAGAAAAGAAAGAAAAATCACCTTTGGGACAAATCTGACCTGGGATGATGGAGAATCTCCATAGACCTTGGGAATCAGTTGTGGTCGTAAGTCAAGGACCACATGGCTTGAGCTCCTGGACAGAAAAGGGGGGGGGGTCACAGATACTTCCAGATGTTGGGTGAAGAAGAAAAAGAGAGAAAAAGGGCTTGCTGAGAGTGTTCCTGAGTTCTTTATACTCTGTTCGTCCCCATCTCTCTGTTTCCTGTTCCTGTGTAAGAAATGTATTCTGATTGATTGTCAAACTGTCAGGTGGGGTGTGTGTGTGAGTGTGTCTTAGCTAACTTAGTAGGCTGTGTGTCTTTTGAGTCCCAAGCTTGGTTGAGTTCCCGTGTGGTGAGTTTCTGGTGAGGGTTAATCCGACCTTTGTTATGTAGAGTAGACCAAACTCAGGCTTTTTAATGGCCCCTTGACAAAGGCGGGAGCTAGTATTAAGAGTGAGTCTTTTTCCTGCCTGAAAACACATTTCTCCAGTTCTGATCCCGGGAAATAATAATATTCTGCCTTTTTCAACATTTCCCAGGATAGTTCATTTTTCTAGGAGATAAGGGGGGGGGGGGGCGCTAACTTCCTACGGGTTCCAACCAGGAAACCGGACGGGCTCCTCTCCTGACCCCGCAAACTTGCTCCCGCGGGGCCGATGCGGGAGCCAAACCCTACAGCCGTCGGAGGAGAGAGAGAGAGAGTGCGCCATGACGGCTGCCTTTAAAAACAAACAAAGAGTTCGAATCATCCCATTCAGGCATTCATGGAGGGGAAAAACGCCCAGTTCCTGCTGGAAAGAAATGTCTTCCTGCTGGCTGTTGGAACCGGATGGATGAAACACAGAGCAAAGATGCTCGTTTGGTCTCCGTCTCTGGTGGAGATCTGATTATTTTGGGTCTTCTCCCAACCGGAGGCTGACCCCAGGGCGGTGGAGAAGAGGCTCTATGCACACAGCAATTCTTGTTTCTTGGTGGTCGGCTCTTGCAAGTGGCCAGGAGGAGGAGGAAGAGGAGGAGGAGGAGGAAACGGAGTGCAGATGGTCTCCATTAAGCAGCCGGCTGGCCTCGGCCCTTGTAGCAACTCCTCCTTCAAAGGGCAAAGAATTTGTCAGTGCCAAGAGCTCTGGACAATTAGCCTTCCTCCTTCCTTGCCCCCCTGCCCATCTGGTGGGGAGTTCCCTTCTTCTCCTGCAGCCTGCCCAGAGGCCAGGAGACACCGCCCCCCTCTTCCCAGCCCTCCGTTTCCTGCCCCAAGATCCGTCGTCCACCCCCCTCAAGCTGGTCTCTCCTGCCGTTTGGAGCGACGGACAAGGAGAGGAAGGGGTTGCAGAGAGGATTAGATTAGCTTAACAAGAGTTGGAAGGGACCTTGTAGGTCATCTAGTCCAACCCTCCCTTCCTACACCACCACCCCCCGCCCAAGCAGAAGACCCTACACCAGTGATGGTAAACCTTTTCAACACAGGGTGCTCAAACCAGAACGTGAGTGCATGTATGCACACCGCAGTACCAGAAACACGCGTGCCCCGGCCAGCTGGGTTTTGGATTTCTGGTGTGTGCATGTACACCAGCCAGCTGGTCTTTGCGCAAACCGGAGCACTGAAAACCCAGAGACCAGCTGGCCAGAGAGTGCGTGCCTGTTTTGGGGGCTTTTTTCAGGCAGTTTTGGGGGTAGTTTTAGCCTGAAAAATGGCTCAAAAATGGCTGAAAAATGGCCATATATATGTTATATTTGTGCTGATGAATAAATAAAGGGAGACTAGTATAGATCTATTTCAAGCTATTTAGCTCTCATCAGCTAGCCATATCCTTACTGGGATTCGAACCTGGGCTGTATTACATATTAGGCAGATGTGTTAACCACTAAGCCACAAGGTTCTCCTCCTTTATCAGCTGAGCCAGGGAAATAGGTATGTATTTAGTGTCACAACCCCTGGTATGCCCAAATATGGGAGGAGGCCTACTGCTTCCTTTCCCTGTCTATCGGCTCGTCACAAGAGACCATCCAGACAGAAAGCCCAATATTTTTTTACTGTTGCCTTTGTTACATTTGTGTTGTATTTGTGCTGATAAATAAATAAAGGGAGACTAGTATAGATCTATTTCAAGCTATTTAGCTCTCATCAGCTAGCCATACCCTTACTGGGATTCGAACCTGGGCTGTATTACATATTAGGCAGATGTGTTAACCACTAAGCCACAAGGTTCTCCTCCTTTATCAGCTGAGCCAGGGAAATAGGTATGTATTTAGTGTCACAACCCCTGGTATGCCCAAATATGGGAGGAGGCCTACTGCTTCCTTTCCCTGTCTATCGGCTCGTCACAAGAGACCATCCAGACAGAAACCCAATATTTTTTTACTGTTGCCTTTGTTACATTTGTGTTGTATTTGTGCTGATAAATAAATAAAGGGAGACTAGTATAGATCTATTTCAAGCTATTTAGCTCTCATCAGCTAGCCATGCCCTTACTGGTTCGAATCCCAGTAAGGGTTCGAATCCCAGCAAGGGTATGGCTAGCTGAGGAGAGCTAAATAGCTTGAAATAGATCTATACTAGTCTCCCTTTATTTATTTATCAGCACAAATACAACACACACACACACACACACACACACATACATACATACATACATACATACACCCAAACTATACACATAGACTGGAGAGAAACCAGGCTTAATAGCAGTGACTGGGAGACAGATCTTGGAGTCTTAGTGGACAACCAGCTAAATAGGAGCCAGCCGTGTGCAGCGGCAGCCGAAAAAGCCAATGAAATCCTCAGTTGCATTAACAGAGGGATACAGTCAAGATCAAGGGAGGTACTAACACCACTCTATAAAGCCTTAGTAAGGACACACCTAGAGTCCTGCATCCAGTTTTGGTCACCACACTATAAAAAAGATGTGGAGACTCTAGAAAGAGTGCAGAGAAGAGCAGCAAAGAGGATTAGGGGACCGGAGACTAAAACATATGAAGAACGTTTGCAGGAACTGGGTGTGTCTAGTTTAATGAGAAGAAGGACCAGGGGAGACATGATAGCAGTGATCCAATGTCTCAGGGGTTGCCACAAAGAAGAGGGAGTCAAACTATTCTCCAAGGCACCTGAGGGCAGAACAAGAAGCAATGGGTGGAAACTAATCAAGGAGAGAAGCAACGTGGAATTAAGGAGAAATTTCCCAACAGTGAGAACCATCAACCGATGGAAGAGAAGTTGCCTTCGGAAGTTGTGGGAGGTTCATCCCTGGAGGCTTTCAAGAAGAGACTGGACTGGCATCTGTCAGAGATGGTATAGGGTCTCCTGCTTGGGTGGGTGGGTGGGTTGGACTAGATGACCTCCAAGGTCCCTTCCAACTGTTATTCTATATTCAATGGAACTGAAGTTGCCTTGGGAGGTTGTGGGAGCTCCATTCCTGGAGGTTTTCAAGAAGAGACTGGACTGCTACGTGTCAGGAACCATGTAGGGTCTCCTGCTTGGGAGGGGGTTGGACTAGATGACCTCCAAGGTCCCTTCCAACTCTGTTACTCTATATTAAATGGAACAGAAGTGGCCTTCGGACGTTGTCGGAGGTCCATCCCTGGAGTCTTTCAGGAAGAGAAACTGGACTGCCATATGTCGGAAACCCTGCTTGGGAAGAGGTTGGACTAGATGACCTCCAAGGTCCCTTGCAACTCTTGTTTCTCTGTAGCTGTAAGTTGAAGGGAGTCTTCATCTTGTAAGACCCGGGCTTAGGAGCAAGCGACCCTGGCCGCCCCCGCCCGGGCTGGCTCGGGGGCTGCGGCGCCTTCCCAGCGAGCGGGGAGCAGCTGCGAGGCAAGGCTGCGTTCCCAGCGCTGGGGGCGAGGGAGGCCGGGCCGGGTGTGTGGGAACCAGACAGCCCGGGCACAGATCATGTAGCGGGGGGGGGGGGGGCTTCCTCCAGCGCCCCAGGGAGGGTCCGGCCCCCTCTTCCCACCCGCGGACGCCTGCAGCGGCTCCTCCGGCCCGACTCGGATTTTTTGCGCTGCCGGAGCGAAGCGAGGAAAGAGCCCTGCGGGGAGCGTGGAAGCCCCGCCAGTCGCTGTCTCTGCCTCCCGCGTGGGAGTGGGTCTTGGCTCCTTTGGCCCGGCGTCTTCCGCCCCGGCCCCCGGCCGCCGCCAGCCTGGAAGCTGCGTTCACACGACGTAGAAATAATGCAGGGTTGATCCGTGCGGACTCAACTAGGGATAAGCGGGAGTGAGGTTGGAGGAGGAGGAGGAGGAGGAGGAGGAAGAGGAGAGAGGAGGAAGAAGACAGTTGCATCCTCAGAGGTCCCTGGGCTTGGGGGTTTTCTTGCAGACGTTTCAGGACCCAACTAGGGAACAACCTCAGTGATAGAAGGGAGTGAAGTTGGAGGAGGAGGAGGAGGAGGAGGAGGAGGAGGAGGACTGTGGGGTCCTTGGTGCCCTCTGAGCTTGGTGGCTTTCTTGCAGACGTTTCAGGACCCAACTAGGGAACATCATCAATGTTAGAAGGGAGGAGGGAGGAGGGGGAGGAGGAAGAGGAAGAGGAGGGGGTGGTAAGGAGGACTGTGGGGTCCTTGGTGGTCTCTGAGCTTGGTAGTTTTCTTGCAGGCATTTCAGGACCCAACTACAGAACAACATCAGGGATAGAAGGGAGTGGGGGAGGAGGAGGAAAACAGTTGCCTCCTCAGCAGTCCCTGGGTTTGCTAGTTTTCTTGCAGATGTTTCAGGACCCAACTATGGAACAACATTAGGGATAGAAGGGAGTGAGGTTGGAGGAGGAGGAGGTGGTGGAGGTGGTGTTGGAGGAGGAGAAAGACTATGGGGTCCTTGGCACTCTCTGAGAGTGATGGTTTTCTTGCAGACATTTTGTAACCCAACTAAGGAATATTATCAATGTCAGAAGGGAGTGTGGAGTGGAGGAGGAGGAGAAGGAAGAGGAGGGGGGAGGGGGAGAAGGAGGACTGTGGGGTCTTTGGCCGCTCTCTAAGATGGATGGTTTTCTTGCAGACGTTTCAGGACCCCACTAGGGAACATCATCAATACTAGGGAAGGAAGGAACTCCTTCCCCCACTAGCACTACCTACCGCTGATGATATTCCCCAGTTGGGTCATGAGACGTCTGCCAGAAATCCAGATAGAAGCCAGGGAAAAATACATAAACAAAGACATTAAATTAACTGCCCATCACCAGGAAAGTAAGATAAAAGTCTCCTTTAATTGTATAGATTTTTTTTTTAAAGATGGCCAGGATAAAGAAATGATTTGCCACTGTTAACTTTCAGGATATTTCCCCAACTGTTCAGCCTAAAGCTTTCCTTGTGGTGCCCCATCCGAGGAACAAAACCAGTTTCCACCCACTTTGCTTTTCTATTATTTCTATTTCTATTTCTATTTCTATTTCTATTATTTCTATTATTTCTATTATTTCTATTATTTCTATTATTTCTATTTCTATTTCTATTTCTATTTCTATTTCTATTTCTATTTCTATTTCTATTATTTCTATTTCTATTTCTATTTCTATTATTTCTATTTCTATTTCTTATTTTCTATTTCTATTTCTATTATTTCTATTTCTATTTCTATTATTTCTATTTCTATTTCTATTTCTATTTCTATTTCTATTTCTATTTCTATTATTTCTATTATTTCTATTATTTCTATTATTTCTATTTCTATTTCTATTTCTATTTCTATTTCTATTATTTCTATTTCTATTTCTATTTCTATTTCTATTATTTCTATTTCTATTTCTATTATTTCTATTTCTATTTCTATTATTTCTATTTCTATTTCTATCTCTATGTCTATCTCTATCTCGATCTCTATCTCTATTTCTA
>NW_022473745.1:0-37984 GCF_009769535.1 Thamnophis elegans | reverse complement strand
CCCTCCCTCCCCCCCTCCCTCCCTTCCTTCTCCTGAAGTGCAGCTCCATGGAGATAATTCAGAGTTATGTTTCCGTCCTGGATGCCTCCTGCCGCATGTCCATTCCCCTTCCAAACGCTGCCGTGGGATTTTCAGAGCTGGGGGCGGCCCAGTTGCCTCCCCTCCACTCCCTGGGCCAAGGGCTTGTCTTCCTCAGCCAGTATGTGTGCCTGTTAAAGTCCAAACAGAGAGTGGAAGTGGGGCCCGGTATGAAGAGATTCTCGCTCCCCACCCGAGAGCGAGACAGGCGGTTCACATTCATGCATTTGAAAGCCCAGAGGGGCCCAGGTGAGCCTTAACGCCAGAATCCTTGGCCCAGATGGGAAGGTGGGCGTGGCTGCTCAGGATAGGAACCCATGGAGCCCCGGGTCCTTTAATGCGCTTGGGGAGGGGGGAGGGGGCTTAAGGACCGCTCCGTGGAAGAGGGGGCAGCGGGGCTGAAGAAGGGACAGTGTGGGGCTGAACGTGTGCCTTGGGGGCAGGCAGGGCTCCTCCACAGGGCATCAGAGCCCAGTGAGATCCGCAAAGGAGAATATTTGTAAGAGTTGTGGAGAGATGTGTGGCGGGGGGAGGGGGGAGGGGAGAGGGACGGAGGGGAGCTAATAAGCGCAGAGGCTCATGGGATACCGGACAATTTTCTGGCCTTTTGGGAAAGAGCAAAAACGGTTGCGCTGAAAATAGGTTTCTGCCCACCGTTTCGCACAGGAGGGAAAGCCGGGCGTGTTAAGGGGCCGAGGAATCCGGTGGAGACGGACAAATACTGGATAAATGCAGAAAACCCGGGAAAAGAAAGATTTCCCCGGGAGTAAGGCAGCACAAGACCCTAAAGTGGTCTCCTTGCTTTGGCCCTGGAGTTCAGAGCTTCGTTTCCCCCCTGATTGCCATTTCTTGGCCCTTCTACACCTGGCTCTTCTCTCTACTTCGTGAAAAGCCTTGGAAGGAAACAGCTGGCTTGCCAACAGCCTGAGGAAAGATGCTCCGGGACAGGCCTGGCGGTGCCCTTGCCGCCTGCCCTCACCTCCTTCCAGGGTAACAGAGTAATAGCAGAGTCAGAAGGGACCTTGGAGGTTGAATGGATGGATCGGATTACGCCTAGAAGGGACCCTGGAGGTCTTCTACTCCAGCCCCTGTTCAAGCAGGAGACCCTGTACCAGGGGTGTCAAACTCACCTTGTCACGGAGTCGTCACATAACGTATTGGACTTTCCCCCCCTTCGCTCAACCGGGAGCGGCCAGTGCGTGATGGATCCGGCCCGCAGGCCGCAAGGCTCACAGCCCCCCCCCCCCGTCCCATTCCAGACAAGCGGCTGCCCTGTCTCTTCTCTTAAGAAGCCCCCAGTGACGGAGGGAAGCCGTCCCACTGATTAAGGGTCCTCCTCACCCTCAGGAAATGATGGCCTCTTAGGTTGGCTCTCTGGGCAGCAAGCCGGCCCCAGGGAGATGAGTGTCGAAGGGAAAGGCCACCGTGGGCCACTCCCACTCCTGTCGGTGTCGCCTTGATTTCCACACGCGTTTCCCTGGGCTTGCCCGGCTGCCTTGCCAGCCCACGAAGGGAAGGCCCAGCTCCCCCGTGGGCCCCTCGGTGGCTTTGGGCCCTGGACATCTGGGGGTGGGGGGGTGTCTCCTCCTGCGGTTTCCCTGCCAGCCTTCAGACCTGTCAGTCATTCATCAAAATGTGGATGAGCCGGTCTGGTGGGAACCAGGAATGGAGCTGCCGTCCCCTTACCTTCCCACAGTTAACTCACTCGCTCTGCGTGTGCGTGCATGTGCGTGTTTGTGCGTGTGTGGTCAAAGCTTGGCTGAAACAAAAGCCTTTTGTGTGTCTAGCGGTTCTCGCCTAATTCATGCCGGAGGGTTTGGGGGAATTGCTTTCCGAAAGGATCTGAAGGGCTCCGTGGGGTCCTCGGTGCTCTTCATGCAGGGAGCATCCTCAGTCCCAGCATGGATGAGGTCGCCTAGTTTGATAATGTAAATGATAATGCTAGAAAACCTGCTAGGCGGCTACAGCTCAACCCAAACATTTCTCTCTATGGCCTCCGCTAGGATTGTCCGGGGGGGGGGTGTAGCAAGTGAGCGGCCTGCCCTGTAGCGCCTGGACCCTCGTCCCACCGGCAGGGGCTTCCTTTGTTCTCCAAAAGTCGGGGGGGGGGGCCTTCAGTCCGGGGCCAGGAAGCGGAAATTCCCCCACCCAGAGGATTCCAATTCCTTGGGAAGCAGCAGGGGGCTCCTGCCCGGCTTCTCTTGGGGGTCTCTGCCTCCGTCCTGCCTCTGCCGGCCTTTTGCAGCTGCCCGGCAGACGTCTCTTCAGGGGAGTCCACCTCCGCCCTTCCTGTCTCCCTCCAGGCTTTTTAAACGGACGTGCCCAGGGAAGCCGCACCAGGGTGCCCGGTGCCTTTGCCCAGCTCAGCTGGGGGCCCTTCCTGCCACCCCACCTCCCCTCCTCCTCCTCCTCCTCCTCCTCCTCCTCCTCTCTAGCCCCCTTTCTGTCTCCTTTCTGCTTGCTGTGGCCCCCCTCCAGGCCTCTGGGGGAGCAATGGCGGATTCCCAAGAGAAGGGGGCCCAGGAGAGGCTCCCAGGGGTCTCTGGGCTTTGCTGGGTGAAGGGAAAGGGCTGGCGCCGTGCTGTTGCTTCTCGGTGGCCCACTCTTTGGCCCCACGGGGTCGGCCGGCCTCCTCTCTCCCCCTTCAGCCCTGCGTTAGAGAGGTCCCACGTGGGGGGGGGGGGCTTTGGGGGCCTTTGGGCCAATTTGTGTCTCACAAAATGGCTGCCGCAGGGGGGGACTTTGCATTTCCAAAATGGCTTCCGGAGACCCCTGGACCTCAGGGCAAGCGGGTGAGATTCCTCCTTGCCATCCGTTCGGCTTCTGGGCTGAGATCTGCGGCCTCAGGCGATCCCGTCCTTGTCTCTGGCAAGGTGGGCCCCGTTTCCCCAGGCATCCCTGGGCTGCAGCCGGGCTCCATTTTCTTTCCCTCTGCTGGTGGAAAGGAGACGGTCCTTAGAGAAGCTCCAGGGCCTCTGCTTGGGCCACGCCGGCTCCCGACCCACCCCCCCCCATTTTGGAGCCTTACCCAAAGGCTGCAAGCTCGACCCCCCCAGACTCCCCCCTCCGGACTCCCCCCCCCAGACTCCCCCCCTGCCCCAGGCCTGCTCTGGCCTGAGCTCCTCCTGCCAGCTGCCCCCTACTGGCCCTCCTGTTGGTTTTCTCCCCAGGCCTCAGGGGTTTGGGGTGGGTGGGGGGTGAGGGAAGAGGGGCTTAGGCTGGGGGGGAGAGAGGGGCTTGGACCTTGGGAGGAGCTGGGCTCAGGGGGCTGCCTGTCCTGGAAGAGCCTGGCTGGGAGGGAGGGAGGGAAGGAGTTTCCGGAAGAAGAGACGGCTGAGGAAAAACTGGGGTGGGGGATGTTTGTGGGTCTCCTTCTTCCACTTTGGCTCTGGCCATTTGCTCTTTTGGGGCTAAGCAGGAGCCTTCAGGCCCCTCCCTCCCTCCCCCCTCCTCCCTCCCTCCCTCCTCCCACCCATCCATCCTTCTCTCCCTCCCTGCCCCTTCTCCTTCCTCCTTTCCTTTCTTCTTCCCTCCCTCCCGCTCTTCCTTCCTTCCTTCCTCCCTCCCTCCCCCTCCCTCCCTTCCTTCCTTCTCTCCCTCCCTACCTCCCTTCCCTCCCTCCCGCTCTTCCTTCCCTCTGCCACATGCAAATTCCCTCCTTACACTTAATATACCAGAAAGTGGGCTAAATCTCCCATAGGGGCCCCTCTGGCTGCGGGGGAGGCCAGGCCAGGCTGCCCTTCCAACCGGCTCTGTAGAAGCCCCCGTGGGAAGGGGGCTCCCAGCAAGGAAGGAAGGTCAGCCCCCCCCCCCTTGCCAGCTCCACTTAGTGGCAGGAATGGCCACATCCCTTGAAGGTGTGCAGGTTCGGCCCTCCCAGCTCGGCCTGATGGGGACCCGTTTTCTGCCTGCCGAGCCACACAGGGGAGATGGGAGCTCCGCTTGGGAGACCCTCCACCTTCCCTTCCTTTTCAATTAGCTCATGCTGCCACCCCCCCCCCCCCGATTAATTTCCATTCAGATTTCCCCAACCGGTTTCCCACAATGCATCTTTAATGAATCCCCCCTCCCCCGCCTGACAGAAGCTAATTTCCCCCCCCTCCCGGCCCAATTAATTTCATCCCGGGGGGGGGGCAGGGGAGGCTCCTCACCGTCCCTTCCTTGGAGCTGGGCCAGCCCTCTGCCAAGGGTGCGGGTGGGGGGGAGACACAAAAGAAGGACGTCGAAACCGCCACCCAGGTCTGGTGCCCAGGGGCTCCCACCTCCCACCCTCCCACCTCCCACTTCTCCCCAGAACATGCAGAGCCCTTCATGACCCCCCTCCCCACCCGCACTGCCCTTCAGTGGATCCCAGGCTCCGGCCAAGGACTGACTTTGTGGCCCTCGGTAGCTTCCTTCTCCCTGCTGAAGCCGGCCGGAGCCCTCTGCCCCGTGGCACCGGAGGGGAGGGGGCTTCTGAGCGGGCTGAGTGGCCTGTGTGGGAGACGTGGGCCGCCCTGGGGAAGAGCGTCCGGGTGAGCTCTTGGCCGGGTCCAAGGCATCGTCCTCAGCTGCGCGGCTCCCCTCTGGCCCCTGGCCGGGTGGGCTGGGCACGTGCAGCGGTAGCTGAGGGCGTCACGTCAAGAGGCTGGCCGGGCAGCGCGTCAGGACAGCCAGTGGGGCTGTGGGACCTGTTTCACTAGCCCCCTGCCCACGCGTGCCACTCCCCTCGCCCCTGTGCCCCACGGCCCTCTGCTTCTCCCTTCCAGCGTCCTGGGATGCCCTCCGGTGCTCGAATGCCCCACCAGGGGGCCCCCATGGGTCCCCCGGGCCCACCGTACGTCGGAAGCCCCTCGGTGCGGCCCGGGATGCCGCAGGCGGTGATGGAGCCCACGCGCAAGAGGGCGGCCCCCCAGCCGCAGCCGCCACCGCAGGCACAGGCGCAGACGCAGCAACAGCAGCCACAGCAGTCGCAGCAGCAGCAGGCGCAGGCCCAGGGAGCTGCCCCACAGAACCGGTCCCGGAGGTGAGCGGGGGCCGCAGGGTTGACGGGCCCAAGGTGGATCCAGCCCCCTGCCCACCCTTCGGCCGTCTCCTCCAGGCCAAGCTGCCTTTGCCCAGAGCCAGCCAGGAAGGAGTTGCCCTGGCATGGATGGGGGGGGGGGAGGAGATGGGGCCCACGCAGGAGCCCTCCCTCTTCCCAAGCGGCTTCCCTGGGGCAGGGAGGATGCTGAAGGGCAGGGCAGCCTTGCACGCCTCGGGGGAGGCCGGGGGCTCCATCTCCGTTGTCTGGCACACGGCTTGAGGTGGGCCGCCCAGAGCCCAGAAGAGGAAGGAAGCGGGCAACTGCTCTGCCACTCAAATCCCTGAAAGCCATTCAGGTGGCTGAAGTGGGACGTGGGGCGTGTGGTCCTCACCCTCTGCGACCAGTCACTGGGCGTGTGCCAGCCGGCATCCACCTGTTGGGCATCGTTTACCTGGGGGGCAGCCAGGTGGGCGCACCGGGAGCGTGTCCTTGCCCCACCCGCGGGAGTCTGAGCGAAAGCCTCTGCGGGCTGGTATGAGAAGGGGAGACCCCAGAGACCCTCCTGGGACCAAGCCCATGGGAGGCCTCCTCCTGAGGCCAGGCTCAGCCGCCGGGCAGAGGGGGCTCCTCCCTCCGGCCCCCAGGCACCATGGCCACCTGTCTCTGTTTCCTCACGCAGTGCCAAGAGGAGGAAGATGGCAGACAAGATCCTCCCTCAAAGGGTGAGTGGCGCTTTCCGGATTGCTTCCCCCTGATTTGTGGGGAGGGGGGTGTCCCCAGAAGGGTGGAGGGGAGGGGGGAGGGAGGGAGGGGGAGGACCGTAGGTAACTCTGTGTCACCTGATCTTGGGTTGTTTCCTTGCAAACTTTTCATGACCAAACTAGGTAACACTATCAGTGCTAGACGGAAGAGGGGTTTGGGGGGGAGGAGGAGGAGGAGCTGGGCTGAGGCTGCCATGTTCCTCTTGCCTCCCCACCCACCTGGGCGTAGCTGGGATAATGCAGGGTTCCCACCAGCGTAGCAGCCTTCCTGGGGGGGGGAGAGGAGGGTGGGTGGTCCTGGGGATGGTCCCCTCCGCCAGGGCCACCGCTTTCCTTCCGGCAGAGGAAGGGAGGGCCCTGCTGGGCACGGAGGCAGCTTTGGGGTTGGGGAGGGCCTGTGCAAAAACGCCACCCCTGGGGGGGGCAGGAGACCTGCGGCTGCTGGGGGGGGGGCTTGCGCTGCTGCTAATGGGATCTGGGGAGGTCAGGAGATAGAAGCCTGGGCCCCTCTGGGTGGGGAACGCAGAGCTGATGGCCCCAAACGCTTCCCGCTGCCTTGTCGGCTGTGGGTCCCACCTTTGCCACGGTAGAAGCAAACCTCCTTCGGGGGGGGGGAATTTGAGATGGGAACTTCTCCAAACGAGGGGGGGGAGTTGTCCTTCCCCTCCCCTCCAGTGTGGCAGCCACGCTTTGCCCCCCCTCCCCCCAGATCCGAGAGCTGGTGCCGGAGTCTCAGGCCTACATGGACCTGTTGGCCTTCGAGCGGAAGCTGGACCAGACCATCATGCGGAAGCGGGTGGACATCCAGGAGGCCCTGAAGAGGCCCATGAAGGTGGGAGCGGATGGAGGGATGGGCAGCAGCCCCCACACTCCCCCCTCTTTCTAGAAGCCCCCCATGGCTCCCAACTCTTCTGGCCGCTCAATGCCAGAGTTAGTGGGGGGGGTGTCACGCCGGCGTCCCTCGCTCCAGCCTTCCGTCGGGGGAGACTGGGCCCCGGGGCCCCGAGGCAGTCCGGATGCAAGTGACCCTCGGGGGGAGGGGGGCTCCCGGTGGGCCCTGACTGGGGTCTCTCTCGGCCCACAGCAAAAGCGGAAGCTGCGCCTCTACATCTCCAACACCTTCAACCCGGCCAAGTCAGACGCCGAGGACTCGGACGGCAGCATCGCCTCCTGGGAGCTGCGGGTGGAGGGGAAGCTGCTGGACGACGTAAGACAGAGCCGGTGGGGGGGGGGAGTGATGGGTGACAGAGGGCGGGGCCCCCACAGGTGGCAGGTGCAGCCGTGAAGGGTCCCTCGCTTGCTGACGGGACTCTTCCCCCCCCTCCCTCCCTCCCCCCAGCTCAGCAAACAGAAGCGGAAGTTCTCCTCTTTCTTCAAGAGTTTGGTCATTGAGCTGGACAAGGACCTCTACGGACCAGACAATCACCTGGTGGAGGTAACCGGCTTGCCTCTCCCCCCCCCCCAGGCAGAAACAGCGGGGGGGGCTTCTTCCTCGGCCCTCTGTGTGTTTCTTGGGCTGAGGGGGGAATTCAGTGAAGGCCGACTGTGGGAGAGAGAAGTCTGCCCTTTCATTACTTCATCCCTTTGGGGGTCTGTTCCCCCCCCTTCCCTGAGACACCCCGAAGCGACGCCTGGCCTGCTCTGGATCTGCCTGTTGCAACTCCAGTGCCCCTCCCCCCGGGACTCCCCCTGCCTTTCTCAGACCCTCTGTTGCAGGCAAGCTCCCCCCCCCCCTGCCATCTTCCTAAATGTGGTTCCACCACAAAAGCGCGTAGGACAAAATCGCGCTCGACAAAAGCGCGCTGTGACGTCATCACAGCGCGAAGAAAAAGATCGAAAAATGTAAAAATAAAGGGAAAACCTTACCCTAAGCCCCCCAAACCTAACCCTTAACCTAACCCTAAACCTAACCCTAAACCTAACCATTAAAGTAACGAAAAACGTAACGCTAACCCTTAACCTAACCCTAACCCTAACCCTTACCTTTATGTGAATGGGCTTGCTTTAATTTAATTTTTATTAATTTTTATTTGAATTTTTCAATCTTTTTCGTCGCGCTGTGATGACGTCAAAGGCGCGATTTTGTCGATCGCGCTTTTGTCGTCCGCGCTTTTGACGGGTCACGCCTAAATGTAAGGCGACCCCCTCTTATTTTATGCCCAAACAGCCTTCCTTCGTAACCCCCCCCCCAAAAAGCTTCGGTTGGTGCTGCTGTGGCAGAAGGGAAGACCAAGGGGAGGACGGAGGGATGGGCCCCTCCTCATAAGGACCCTCTGCCAGGGGCAAAAGCCCAGCCGAAAGCAGGAGAAGTGGCGGGCCAGGGTCATCACGGACACGGGGGAGGCACCCCAGGCGGCAGAGAAGGGGCCCTCCGGATGCCTGCCTGCATGAGTGGGTGGGGGGTGCTGGGGCTTTGGGGGGCCCTGTGCGATTCAGTATTGGTGGGTGAGGTGAGGGGTCGAGGAGTCATTTATCTCGTTTAAGGTGGGGGGGGCAGGAGGTGGGGGAGGCTTACGGAGGGCAGATCAACCTGAGTGCTGCATGAGGAGGATGTGGGGGGGGGGGTCACTTCTCTTGGCCAGGTGGAAGGTCAGGTGCCTGGGATAATAGGCGCCCCCTGTGTAGACAGGGGCCTCCTTGGCAGAAGCGCCCGAGGGAAGAGGGAGGCCCTTGCCTGGGCATCTGGGTGTCCCAGGCCAATGTCACACTTACCTGCGCCTGCCCCTCCTGAAAAGTCACCCCCCCTTTCCCACCTCCTCGGGCCGCCAACCCGGAAGGTTTTGGGAATTCTGCTCTAAGAACTGCCCTCTGGCTCTTCCGGCAGTGGCACCGGACTCCCACCACCCAGGAGACGGACGGCTTCCAGGTGAAGAGGCCGGGAGACGTCAGCGTGCGCTGCACCCTGCTGCTCATGCTGGATTACCAGGTGGGGAGGGGGCTTCGGGAGCAGGGGGCTCTGGGGCTGGGCGTTGGGAGTGCTGAGTTTTTTGGGGGTGGGAAATATGGGGAACATTGTGGTGACCCAGACTCCAGCCGAGCTCCATGCCAGCCGCACAGCTCTGCTCTCTCCTGTGGTGCCCCCTCCCTCTCCCAAAAGCCAAGCCTTCCCCGGGCGCCCGGGGGAGAGGAAGGGCCGGGCGTGTTCCAGAAGCGGCAGCTGTTCTCTGCAGGATTCCTGCCTCTAATCCTGTGTCACCGGAGAGCAGCCGGGGAACTGAGCTGGGTGGTGCCTGGCGGGAGGAGTGTCTCCGGACCCCGTTTGGCAGAGGTGGGTGGGCTCCGGGAGTGGGCAGTGCAAGATACCCAACCTTTTTAGGGAAGGCTGTGGGGAGGGGCGCTACTGCCGATTCAGAGAGCCCCAGAATCCAGACCCGTCCCTCGGTCTGGATTCAGGCCTGGGAGCCCTGGATGCGTTCGCGGAAGACCCCCCCACTGCCATGAGAGGGAAGGGAGGGGCAGAGTCCTTCTCTGGGTGGGCCCCTCTGTTCTCCTCCCCCAATAAAGCCGCTCTTGCTGAGCGCTCTCTGCCACAGCCTGTTGAGGGTCTTTCTTGGTGCCCAGCCCCCAGCAGGGAAGTGGGTGAAGTGAGACCCTCCCCCTGAATTCAAAGCCCTTGTCTGGAGAGCCTGGGCAGCCGTAGCCACGAGGACCTTTTGCCCAAGGGAGCCTTGTGTGCCGGTTGTGCCCTTTGGGAGGCTTGCAGTGCACTGCCGTGGGTGGGCCGCCTAGGGGCTCCCTTGGCAGCTGCAGAATACATGGGGGGGGGGGTCGGGATGGGCAGTGCCCCTGTTGCATAATACATAATGCCTGTGCTCTATGAGCAGCTGGGCTTCTGGAGACAATTCAAGGGTGCCCCCTGGGAAGCTCCTTCCCGCTGAGGTTGGTTCCTCTGGCGGTTTCCACCAGTAGACACAGCGGGGGGGGGGGGTCCTGGTTGCTCCCGAACCAGCAGTGCCCCCTCCCAGGCCCAGGAAGCAGGCGATCCCTCTGGCAGCCGTGCCCTCTGGGGCAGACTCTCCCCAAGACGAGGGAGACCCCCGCACTGTTACTCTGGGGAGTCCTGCCCCCCCAGGCCTGGGAAGGGAGGCGGGCTGAGCCTGGCCTTTTCGTGAGTTTGTTCGTGGCGTGTGTGTGTGTGTGTGTGTGCAGCTAGCGTTAACTCTTGATGTCTTTTAACGAGTGGTTGTAACTGTCCACGCTGTCCAGAATTACAACGGACACATAGGCGGCTACAACCTCTGGCAAAGCATTTGTTGATATATTTATCCCATTTATATGCCGCCCACCTCGCGCTCCTGAGCATAATCCACAGCCAATATTAATCCTTGCTGCCTGCAGTGGGAGGGGGGGTCCCCGTGGGCTGCTCTTCCGGAGGGCCCTTTGCACCCGCACCAGAATGCCAAAGGACTTGCTTTGTAATAACACCCGGTTTTATTTGTCGCAACAAGTACGAGGAAGCCCTGAGCAGATCCAGGAAAGCCACCGCGAGGAAGGCCGGGAGCGAGTGCCGACGGGCCGTTGGGGCTGAGGGGTCCCGGGGTCCCCGTTGGGAAGACCGGCGAGAGCGGCTGGCCCTGCTGGATGGGCCGGCCGGAGGGGGGCCCGTTGCCCCAAAGCCCTCCGGCCTCCTGGAGTTCAAGGAGACCCTCAGTTGCCCAAGGGGACCCTTGGGGTCGGCTCTCTGTCCGCAGCCTCCCCAGTTCAAGCTGGACCCTCGCCTGGCCCGCCTGCTGGGCATCCACACCCAGACCCGCTCGGCTATCATCCAGGCCCTCTGGCAGTACATCAAGACCAACAAGCTGCAGGACTCCCACGACAAGGAGTACATCAACTGCGACAAGTACTTCCAGCAGGTCAGCAGGAAACGGGGGGCACGATTTGGGGATGGTGGCATAACCCCCCCCCTCCCCACGGACCAGGCCACAATAGCCCTGGAGCCAGGCACTCTGGGCAACCCCACGGGCGCTTCCCGTCAGAGGTGGCAGAGGAGGGAGTAACCCTGGCAAGGCTACCCTGGAAGCTCAGAGGAATGTGGAGGGTGAGAAGCGGAGACGCCCTCCTGGGCCCGGTCTCCCCCCTCCCGCCCTGGGGGTTTCTGGCCCTGCCCGCTTGGCCCACCTGACTTCCCCACCGACGATGGCCTGTGAGGGCCCTGCAGCTGGTGCTGAGCGAGGGTGGGCCTTCTGGGGGGCTAGAACCGATGCCCCCTCCCCCCCTTCTTGGGGTGAACGCCACCGCCAATGTTCTTGCCTGTTTGCCGTTCCAGATCTTTGACTGCTCCCGGCTCAAGTTCTCCGAGATCCCGCAGCGGCTGACCAACTTGCTGCTGCCCCCGGATCCCATCGTGATCAACCACATCATCAGGTCAGCGCCTTTGCTAGGCGAGGGCAGCCCCGCTCTGAACGCCACCCACCCCCCGAAAGAAAGCGGGCACCCCTTTTGTCCCCCCCCTGTGATGTTTCCCCCCACCCCTTCTCCCCAGCTGAGCAAGACAGGAGGGGAGGCTGTGGTGGGGCCCGAAGAGCCCCCTGCTCTGCCAGGGGGTTCTGGAGGGAGGGAGGGGGGCTCCCCAGGACAGGGGCTGATGCTTTGGGCTCCTTCCCTCCCTCCCTCAGCGTGGACCCCAACGACCAGAAGAAGACGGCCTGCTATGACATTGACGTGGAGGTGGAAGACCCCCTGAAAGGGCAGATGAGCAGCTTCCTGCTCTCCACCGCCAACCAGCAGGAGATCACCGCCCTGGACAACAAGGTGGCGCTGGGTGGGGGGGCAGGCTGGCTGGGGACCAAGGGATGCCGAGAAAGGCCAGCAATGTCTGGTATATTGAATTATATTAGGCTGCGTTTCTATTGAGCCCTCAAGGCCACCAATATACCTAATACCCCTTCCTCCCCCCACGTCTCCCACAATGACAGTGAGGTGGGTGGGCTGAGAGGGAGGGACTGGCCCAAAGTTCACCCAGCCGGCTTTCGTGCCTCAGCCGGGACTGGGACTGCCCGCCTCCTGGTTTCTAGGACAGCATTTTCACCACCACCCAAAGGGGGGGGGACCCCAATCTGAGGATAAACCTTGTAGGAGGGTGGGGGGAAGGGCTTCCCTTCCCCCTCTGGGATGAAGGCACCCCTTCATCTGGCCCACTTGGGCCAAGCAACTTCTCCCTTTGGAACACGTTTATCCGAGCAGCTGCTTCGGGGGGGGGGGGGCAGTGGTAGGTTGAGGGGAAGCTTTGCGCCTGGCCTTTGGGGCCTGCCCAGAGATTGCCCGGCCAGGGGGAGGGGAGCCCTACTTTCCATGAATATTTTTCATCTCAGTGAAATACCAGCAGTTCAGTTCAGTTCAGTTTATTAAATTTCTATGCTGTCCTTCTCCCCCGAAGGGGACTCAGGGCGGCTCACAACTCGAACCGGGGAGGGGGATACAGACAAAAGATTTAAAAACAACAACATAACAATATATAATTTAAAACTCACAACAGTCATACCATTCGAGACGGGGGGCAAAAACTCTTTAGCCCCAGGCCTGTCGGAACAGCCAGTTTTTAAGGGCTTTGCGGAAGGCCTGGAGGGTGGTGAGGGTCCGAATCTCCACGGGGAGCTCGTTCCAGAGGGCCGGAGCAGCCACAGAGAAGGCCCTCCTCCGGGTAGTCGCCAGTCGACACTGGCCGGCGGATGGAATTCGGAGGAGGCCTAATCTGTGGGATCTAATTGGTCTAGTGGAGGTGATTGGCAGCAGGCGGTCTCTCAAGTACCCAGGTCCAATACCATGAAGGGCTTTATAAGTAACGACTAGCGCCTTGAAGCGTATCCGGAGACCAATAGGCAGCCAGTGCAGCTCGCGGAGGATAGGTGTTACGTGGGTGAACCGAGGTGCACTCACGATCGCTCGCGCGGCTGCATTCTGGACAAGCTGAAGTCTCCAAATATTCTTCAAGGGCTGCCCCATGTAGAGCACGTTTCCCCTTGGCCTAAGACATCCTGGCCCCCACTGTCCAGAGAAGGGACCACTGATCCTGGAATCTCCCAAGAGGCACCCTGACTTTTTTCTCCAGTGCTGGGCTGCTCCCACCGCTCAGGCCAGCCGCTTTCTTGGGGGAACTGAGAAGCCGCGGAGGATCCTTCCGGTCGGCTGAGAAAGGGGTCTCTGCTTCCTTCCTTCCTTCAGATCCACGAGACCATCGAGTCCATCAACCAGCTAAAGATACAGCGGGACTTCATGCTGAGCTTCTCCAAAGACCCCAAGGGCTACATCCAGGACCTCCTCCGCTCCCAAAGCAGGGACCTCAAGGTTGGTGGCTCCGGGCGTTTGAGGGTCCAAGCAGGGATAGGACCATGAGAGCTGCCCCCTGGGGCTGCGGTCGGACCTTCAGCCTCTGGGGCTGGGCTGCCTCTGCAGAGACCCCTTTCCCTTCCTTTGCTCCGCGGGTAGCATGAATGCAGGAGGAGGGGGCTTTGCCCTTCCACATCCGGAGGGCAAGGTGGGACAATCAGGGGGACTTTACCGTGTTTCCCCGAATACGACCTACCCGAAAGTAAGTCCTAGCTTGATTTTACACGTGTGCCCAATATGAAAAGCTCCGATGAAGACCCCACCTACTGCAGGGTGCATGGGCAAAAATGAAGCTAGGGTGGGGATGGGGGGGTGGAGCTGCCCTGCCTTCGGACAGTTGCAGCCAGACCTCGCACACCCCCCACAATCCAGAGCTCTGTTATGGGCTGCAGAGGCCTTCGGGAAAGCCTTGCCGGCTGCAGCAGTGGTTCTTGGAGGCCTCCGACAGTGAAAAAAAGGCCAGGGGTGATGTGTGCGAGTGAGGGGAGTCAGTGGAGGACACCTCCCCCCGAAAACAAGAGCCAGTGCCTTTTTTTGGTGGCAAAAAACAGAGAAGGCAGGGTCTTATTTGGGGGGAAACACAGTAGAAGCGCCAGTGGCTGCTTAACCATATCAAAGGTTTGAACGGTGCTGCTCTCGGTGACCACGCCCACAAGCCCCTCCCTCCCTCCCTTCTTTGACCTTCCGGCACATGAATTCGTAGGCAAGCAAAGGCAGACAGAACTTGGGAAGATTTCGCCACTGACCTGCCTTCGGTGCATCTCAGCGAGCTGCACGTCTCCCCTCAGGCCACCCACGCCCCGTTTGGGACCCTACTTGAAAATCCCACCTCCCCTCACCCAATCGGTTCAAGCCTTGCCATGAACGGAGGAGGGCGCCTGCCGTCTAGTTGGCTGTGGTTTGAGGTGGCCAAGGCCTCCCCTTTCTTGGAATACACCGTGCCGTGCCGTGCCGGGGAGACCCGCGGGGCCCGAGGTCTGCTCAGGAGCTTTGGGGGAAGCGATGGACAGCAGCAAGGGGGCTTTTCTCCCCTGAGGGCAGAAGGGAGCCGCCTTCGGCCTTTGCTTACGGGGTGTGATCTCACTCGGCAGGTCATGACCGATGTGGTGGGGAACCCGGAAGAGGAGCGGAGGGCCGACTTCTACCAGCAGCCATGGTCCCAGGAGGCCGTGAGCAGATACTTCTACTGCAAGGCAAGGCAGCTGAGGAGAGGGCTGGCTCCCCAACCCCCTTCTCTTTGGTCCCAGCGGCTCCTGCAGCCTAACCCACTGCTTTCTCCCCGCCCCTTTCAGATCCAGCAACGCCGGCAAGAGTTGGAACAGTCTCTGGGGGTCCGCAACACATAAAGGTCTCCTGGTCCAGGTTCCCCCCACATTCCCTGTCTCCCCGCCCCCCATTCCATCAAGCATGGACTTTTCTGTGTTCCATCACTTGACCCTCCCGCTGAGAACAGACCGGCTCCAGGACCGGCCTGGGAGTCCCATCACAGCACCAGCATCACCAGCTTTAGAGTCGGCCTTGCCCCCCCCCCGTCCTCTTCCCTCCCCCCCTCCATCTCAGGATGAGGAGAGATCTCGGCCCCATCACATATCCCCATCACGGAGACCGGTGCGTGGGCTGCCCAGAGGCAAGGAGCCACGGCCCACAGAGGCTCACGACGGCTCTATCCGGTGGCCAGCCTGCCCTTTTGCGGTGCCAAGGCTTCTGGGTCAGGCATCCCTCAGTCTCAGCAATAACAACCAGCCCAGCCGTAGGAGGAGATCCGATAGGCACCCTGTTGGGGGCTGCGTGAATCCAGTGAACCACGCACAAAACTGGGGGGGAGCCTGACGTGGCCCCAGAAGACTGGCCAAGAGCAGCTTCTTCCTCCCAAACTTGACTGGCTTCTCCAACGATGGGCGGCTGGCTAGGGGAGCCCTCCTTCTGCGTGGGGAAGAGGAAAGGGGTCCCAGGCGAGTGCCGAGAGACCTCCTTCACAGCAGGAGCGTCGGGCCGATCCTTCCGGCCAGATTTGCTGGAGTCCGGCTGTAGAGCTCTGCTGGCAGCCACAGGTGGGCCCTGCCCAGGTCCATCCACCGTGAGGCCTCCTGAGGCACGAGGGGCAGGCAGGCTGTCCCGGACTCTCCCTGGGGTGGTTGTGCCACGTGGGCCTTGGGGCGCCAGGCTAGTTGCTGCCAAGGGAGGCAGAGGCTACCAACGGTTCCTCCCAGCAGAAGGCAATCAGAATTGGGCGGCAGAGCGTGGAAGGTGATACGGGGCAGCGTCTGCGCTAGCGTGTCTGCCGTGAAGCCCCCAAAAGAGGGATGGGTGGGTGTAGGCAGCATTGAAAAGGAAGGAAAAGCTGCTCCCCCCACCTCCTCCTCCCCCCCCCACTGAAAAAGGGCAAGATTTTTTCGACTTGTGCGCCCCTTGCCCCCTCCTCCCCAGGGGGCTGGGACTGGAAGTCCCCACGACCGACCGACCGACCGACCGAGCGTGCTGTTGCTTCACGGTGCCCGTTTTAAGCTCACGGTTTTCCCATTGGCAGAGCAGTTGCCCTCCCGGTCCCTGGAATCATGGGTCCCATGTCCCTCCCCCCCTGTGGCTGCCGTTTCTTTGTCGTTTGGTGCCGAGTGATTTGTAGAAGAGCGTTCAATAAAGAAGAGCCTCACTGCTTTGTATCTCTTCCGTCCAAGGGCCACTTTATTGGGCTGCCGGCTCCCCTCACCTCCACGCCAGGAGAGAAATGACGACAGCAGGAGGAACCAAGGGGGCTGCGTTTGGGAGGGTCCCTGCTTTGGCCAGAGGGCAGGGAGGAGGGGCCCCCTTTGCTCAAGGCGCTTAAACCCATCAGCCGCCTTTCCCCTGGCGGCCTTGGAAGCGTATGGCTGCCCCCGGGCGGGGTGGGGGGAGGCTCCCATTCTTAACCCTCTTTTCCAGAAAGTGCCAGGTGGGGCAGAGGTTGGAAGTGCCAAGTGGGGCAGAGGTTGGGAGAGGCTTCCGGGCCATGCCCTTGGTCTTCCTCGGGGGTGAAATCCTCCCAGTTCGGGCCAGTTCAGCTGAACCAATAGGGACGATTGTTCCTGGTTCTGCGAACCAGTAATAAAAAAAAGCTTCTGACAATCGCATGGCACATCTGTGACCCATGCCATCATTGGACCCCTTTTGTGTATAATTTTGTAAAAAGAATTATTTAAAAAGTGAGAAAGGTTGGCCACGCCCACCCAGTCACATGACCTCACCACCAATCCACACCCACAGAAACGGTGGGCCAAAAAATTAAGATTCCACCACTGGCCTTCCTCCTCTGGGACAGCCACGGGTGGTGGGGTGGGGAGGGTGGAGGCTATTGGGTGAGGGTCCTGAAAGCCACAGTGCCTCTTTCTGTGAAATGGCCCCTGGAAGGGGAAGGGGCCCCTGGAAGGATGGCTCTCCAGGGGAAGCACCGCCAAATGATTCAGGCCTGATTGGTGGTGGTGGGCTGCAGACAGGGACCTGACCCCCCTGGGGCCTCTGCACAGGAAGTCTTGGGCTGGGTGACTGCTCCGCTCTGGATGGGGCCTTCATTTTAACCCCCGAGGGAGAAAGGGCTGCCCTGAGCCCACCAGGGATCAGCTAGGGATGTCGACCCGGTGATGAGGCTCAAGTGAAACCAGCCATCTAGGCCAGTAGGTGGCCCCAAACCTTTGGGGCACCAGGGACCGGTTCCGTGGAGAGAGGTTTTTCCGTGGACTGGAGGGGGGGCTGGTTTTGTGTGCCACCTGCATCCCACGGATGGAGCCCGGGGACCGGGTTTGGGGGGCCCCTGATCTAAGGACTCTCCTGGCACGGGACTCTGAAGTGGGAGAAAGCCGGGATCCTCTCATTCCGGGCGTCCCTTCCCTCCCCAAGGAAGGAGGGGCAGGCCTGGGGCTGCCCCTGCCTCCTGAGGAGACCCTGCTAGGCTGCCCGCCTGCGCCCTTTTGCCCAGCCTCCTGGGGCCATCTTTTGTGGGGGGGAGGGGGCACAAGGTTGGCCTGGGAGTGAACTACACGTTTGGTTGATGATGAAACGGCCTCCCCCCCTCCCACTAAAGCCCCTTTGTCTGGACCCCCCCCCTCTCCCGGTGAGGGAGGGGGAGGCGGGGACTCTTCTGGTTGCCTTCGTGAGGGGAGGGGTGTGTGGAGTGGAGAGAGGCTCTTCTGCCGGCATCTCCTCCTAGCTGGGTCACCAGACGATCCAGAAGATGAAGGCGGCCTTCAGGATCATCGCAAGTGCTGAGCGAGGCAGGCTGGTTCCTGGGACATAAAAGCCAAGGGCCTCAGCAGGGAAGGTGCGGGAGAGGAGGCCTGCACCGAACAAGCGGGGGGGGATGGGGGGGCTAGATGCCCCCTAGGTATGTGGCAAGGCATAATTGCTGTATTGCATATGGCCGAAACTGGAAGTGGGAAACTGACTCCAGCAGATTCCCAAGGTAACCGGGATCCCTTTCGGTCAAGGTGGAGATGGGATGGCTTCCTTTGCTTCATCGTGACCCGAACGGCCTCGGTCTCGCCAGGACCCTTCATTGGGGGATACGGGGGTTGCTAACTGGGGGTCGGGACCTTTCTCTCTTCCCCCCCCAAGAGGTTCTGGGCCCATGAGCGACGCATAAGCCCTTCCTCCACGGCCTCCAAAAACCTCATCCGCGAGTGGGGAGCCCTGCGCTGAGATGGAGGCTGTGAAGAAGCGAAGCAAAGTCAGATTGCGGCCAATCCTTGACTAACGACCAGGGCTGGGATTGGAAACTTGCTTCCAGGCGGATGCCGTCGTATGTCGAGTCACCATGTGATCAGCCCCAATTTTACGACCATTTTTACAGTGGCCATTAAGCAATCTTGTGTTTTCCTAAGTGAATCCAACTTCCCCCAGATTGAATTTTATCTTGTGAGTCTTTGGGAACTCCTGGAATCCCTTCTGCCCCTCCCCACCCGACCCCCCTGCCTGCCTTGCTTCCCCCCTCCCCAATTGTCTCGCAGAGGAAGCCGGGGCCTTGGAAGGAGGGTTGTGTTGGCCCCCGTCTTCCCATTGCAAGAGGTCTAGCCAAGGAGGGGAGGTTGCGTTATAAGGTCACAATGGGGCTCCTTTCCCTGTCAGGCCAGAGGGGGGACATGACACCCGGACGGGCTGCTAGCAGCTTCTCTTAGTTGCGCAGCCCCTTTTCCCAGCACGACCCCCCCTCCCCCCCTTGTCCCTGCCCCCCTCCCCTTCATTGAGCATGCAAGCCCAGATCCGTGGCGCTGACTCTGTCTTAGGGGGCGGTGGGGAGGGGCTGGGGAGGTTTAATGGCCCTACCTGCATTGGGGACGCAGCTGCTGGGGGTTCCCGACCAGGTCCCATCCTCCTGGCATCTCCTGTTTACCGAGCCCACCAGGCTGTAGCCGGGATGGCAGCGGAAGTGGAGCAGAGACCCCGCTAGGTACGTGGTCCCTTTCTTCTCCCCATTGGAGGGGGGAGCCAGCCAGCCACACGAAACCACTGCAGGGGGGGGAGGGAAACACACCAGGAGGGTTTTTGATGGGGCCCCTCCAATGGGCCAGGCATGCTGCAGATACAAAGCCTAGAGATAAAAGCCTCCCCCCCCCCAAAGGGAGCCGCTGAGGGTCGACTGAATGGGGCTCTAATGGGGCTGTTTCAGGAGTGACCGAGTGGCAGTGCTGAGCCGGGCCACGTAGCCGGACCCCTACCCTTTTCTTCCTTTCTCCTCTAGAGCGCACATAGTGGTGTGTGTGTGTGTGTGTGTGTGTGTGTGTGTGTGTGTTGGAGTCACTGGTGCCCTTCGCAAGGCCACTCCACCCACCTGGCATCTGGGCAGGTTGGCTGTTCCTTGTCTGCAGAAGATCTTGGCATCTGCTAAAATCTGCCCCCAACGGCCACCCACAGCCTCACCTGCCATAATTCCCCTCTGGTCACTTCAGCCCCCCCACCCTCCGAGAGATCGGGGAGGCCACTCATGTCCATTCATCCCAGTTTAATAAAGTGACTTCAACCGACTGGGGGCTGCCAGGACCCGAGTTAGTGTCCCCACACAGCCGGGGTGACTCGGAGGCCCTTGGTGGCTGCAGGAAACCTCCCCTATGGCTATGGGACAGAGCTGAAGGCTGGACGGGCAGAGTGACCAGAACGTCCTTGGGGGGGGTGACCGCTCCGTGCCGGAGGTAAAATGCCACCGGCCGCAGGCAGCAGACTTGGAGGTGAAGCCTCCGTGCTGCTGAGGATTTCGGGGGACAGGGTGGGTTTACCTGGCTCTAAGCTCTCCTGGAGTTTTCTGAAGCGCTGGTGGGACGACCGAGTGGCGTTTCCCAGGGCAACGTCTCCGGTGGTCAGGATGTCGAACCGGCAGAAGGGGTCGGCTTGGCAGGCGGAAGCCACCTGCTGCGTGAGGGTCTGGTTGACGTCTTGGGGAGGAGAGAAGAGGGGGACGAAAGACGAGTGGTGCTTCGGTCCAGAGACGAAGGTGTCCCGGAGGTCCTGGGTGTCGTAGGTGAAAAGGGACGTTTCATTCCTAATTGCCCCTGAAAAGAAGGAAGGAAAACGGTCAAGTCTTGAAGGAGGAGGAGGAGGAGGAGGATCGGATGCTTCCAAGAGAGCAGAGACTTTCTCGCTGACTCATCACGGCTTCCTTGGGTGGCTTCTAGACCAGCCTTCACTGCTCTCCCAAAGTGGCTTCCCAGGAGGGGTGAGGTGAGGGTTAAGGTTAGGGAGAGCTTCCTTTACTTTGCCTACTGAAGTTTTTTTTTTTTAAATTTATTTATAGGACGCCCTTTTCCCTGAGGGGACTCAGGGCGGCTTACAACGAATAGGGAAGGGAGTACACACAATGACATATAATAACAATACGTAATTAAAAATAGAAGCAACATTCATTCATCATTCGGGAGGGGACGGATTATAATCTTTAACCCCAGGCCTGACGGGATAGCCAGATCTTGAAGGCTATGCGGAAGGTCTGGAGGGTGGTGAGGGTACGAATCTCCACGGGGAGATCGTTCCAAAGGGTCGGAGCTACTACTGAAAAGGCTCTCCTCCGTGTAGTTGCCAGTCGACACTGACTGGCGGATGGAACTCGGAGGAGGCCTAATCTGTGCGATCTAATAGGTCGCAAGGAGGTAATTGGCAGGAGGCGGTCTCTCAAGTACGCAGATCCACTACCATGAAGGGCTTTATGGGTGGTAAGTAGCACCTTGAAGCGCACCCGGAGATCAACAGGTAGCCAGTGCAGCTCGCGGAGGATAGGTGTTATGTGGGCGAACCGAGGTGCACCCACAATCACTCGCGCGGCCGCATTCTGGACTAGCTGAAGTCGCCGGATGCTCTTCAAGGGCAGCCCCATGTAGAGCACATTGCAGTATTCCAGCCTAGAGGTCACAAGGGCCCGAGTGACTGTTGTGAGAGCCTCCCGGTTCAGGTAGGGTCGCAACTGGCGTACCAGGCGAACCTGGGCAAATGCCCCCCTGGTCACAGCCGTCAGATGGTGGTCGAAAGTCAGCTGTGGATCCAGAAGGACTACCAAGTTGCGAACCCTCTCTGAGGGGTATAAAATTTGACCCCCCAGCCTGAGTGATGGAGCACTAGCCAAATTATTGGGAGGGAAACACAACAGCCACTCAGTCTTCTCCGGGTTGAGTACAAGCTTGTTAGCCCTCATGCAGTCCCTAACGGCTTCAAGACCCCGGTTCATCACGTCCACCGCTTCATTGAGTTGGCATGGGGTGGACAGATACAACTGGGTATTGTCCGCGTATTGGTGGTATCTTATCCCGTGCCTCCGAATGATCTCGCCCAGTGGTTTCATGTAGATGTTAAATAATAGGGTTAATATGGGTCCTTGATAGATTTCTTAAAAACAAGGAGTCTCTGGGAGCGGATGATTGACACGGGTGCACAGTGAGTGTGGATGAGGTGGCATCCTGGACTGGGAGGGGGAGGGGGTGGTTCTGCACGCGTTGTTTGTGCACCTGTTGTTTGTACGAGTAGGGCCCTGAGTGCCCGTGATGCTCGCTTGAGACTCACACGGACAGTTGCAAAAAGGCCACGGCCCGGTAGTGGGCTGCAGCACACAAGTTGGAGACCCCTGGTTTAAGAGAGAGAAATGGGGGGGGGGGGTTACTGCCACCTTCCCCCCCCAGGCGAGAGCCATAGCCTCTAATAAGAACCTGTGTTGGATGGGCGGCCATATCAGATACATACAATGCAGTGAAACAGTAAAAATCAACCGTTAAGGGCCCATGGAGACATCCAAGGGGTAGCTTGGCACCAAACAGGGGGGCATCCCGTGATTTAAAATGGCTCCCAACCAGCAGCCTCTCCTGGGTGGGGCAAAAGGGCAGCAGTCCTTCCCACTTGGACTTCTGACCGGCCAGAGCAGGCGTCGCTCCTTGAGACGGAGGGGACTTAACAGCTGAAAGAGTCGAGAGACAGGAGATGACGAGCTCCGAGACCCCAGTCGATTTTTTTTGCCACTGGATGATCCTTTTGGACCTAAACCGTCCCGAAGAGACAGTGACAGGGAAGAGTATGTCTTGTTGATCTCAGGGACGTTGCAAAGTCCCTGATTGATCCAAGAGAATCTCTTCTTGCTGGTGACAAAAGCGCAGCCAAAAGCTGCTGAAGTTGGGACAGCTCCACAACGGGAGGAAAGCGGAAAGAGAAAGTGTGTCCATCTGGTGATGAAATTTTATTGTTATAAAAGAGACTGCCCCCCCCCCCCACAAAGGAAATCAAAGCTAAATTAAACTGGCAAAGAAAAGAAAATAAGCGACGAAATTAAGCTATATTGGACAGTGTGTTATCCTTTTTTATGAATGGAAGTTTTGCAAATATTTCCTACTTTTTAAAGTGAAAGTATTGGTTTTTCTTCTTCTATTTCTTTTTTTACCTATGGATTAAATATTTTTCTTTATTTTTATAATATCGGTTTGGATGGTTTTTTTCTCTTTATTTTGCTCCGTTTAGAATTTTGTTTCTTTTAAGCCTGGAATAAAAGAAGGCATAAAAGGAATATAAAGAGGGTAGTAATATCAGAGGGAAAAGAAGTTGGACTGCCACTTGGAGGCTGAGTCCTGGGAATATTGCTTTCTCTTTTTTCTCTTTGATCATTTTGACTTTGCACTTCAAAGGCTTCAGCTTCTTTACAGAAGAGATAAGGATAAGAGCATGGGTTGTTTATGCAGGTGCTCTTTGGATGCTTCTTTGGCAGCAGGAGAGAAATGAAAACAAAACCTTGTTTTGAAACTAGAGTGGCAGTGTTTACTAGTTGGAAGAATGGCACAGCTCCAAAAAGAAACCATAACATTACCACAGATTATGTTTGAAATTCAAAAATGATTAGAAACAACAGAGAGAATTGAGAAGAGATTGGAAAATATAGATTGTAATGCAGTGAAATTCGATGGAAGACTTGAAGATATCCCTCAAATGGAAAAGTTGAGGTTAGAGTCCTAGCAAACCAGGGGAGGAATGAACAAAGAGGCAAGATAATTGTGAATACTGATGGTGAACTCAGTGTGGTTGGAGATGGAAAGAGTGGAACATGGAACGGGAAGAGAGATAGAAAGGAGCTCTACCCCAGATTTCAAGGTATAGAAAAAGAAAAAAGAGAAGAATTGATGGATTCAAGGAGAGAAACTTTGACAAAAGCACTACTGATAACCAGATAAGCTGATCAAAGAAGCTGACGGAGGTTCTCGAGATTTTACAAGATATGTAACAAGCAACAAGTTGCGAAGAGAAGTCCACACAAATTTGATTAAGGAAATAACCAGAAGACTAATTCCACAAATGGCAAAAGACATAGGACTGCACTATTACTGGAAAAACACAGGTTGAGATATGAAAACTAATAACAAAATATTAGTCAAATTTAGTTAAAATTAGAGCATTATGTTAAAAATGAAGTGATAATAGATATAGTTAGATAAATAATTGATAATGATAACAATGTACACATATGTATTGGTTTGATAAAAGGAAATTTGGTATAAATTCTAAATGGTGATCATGAAAGAAAGTTTAGAAACTCTGTTATGTATGAAAGCTTATAATATTAAAAAAAGAGTAAGTTAGATTTAGTTAAACTAAGACAAAAAAAAGAAATGATGACGGATATTGTTAAATAAATGATTGATAATGATAATAATGTAATATTTGTATTGACATGATAAAAGGAAAATTGGATATAAATTATAAACAGTGATTAAGAAAGGAGTCATACCAGAAATCTACAACAAAGACTTAAAATATTTGATTGTAAATGTGTTAACAGCATCCAGAATTGTATTTGCAAAAAATTGGAAAAACGAAACAATACCAAAAGAGGAAGAAGTTATCCGAAAAATAATGGACTGTGCTGAAATGAGTAAATTGACACTTGAAATTAGAGAACAAGAGGATGTTCAATTTTATAAGATATGGGATTTGTTTTATCGGTGGCTAGGGGGAAAAAAACCCCTTGGAAATGAAAAATGATATACTTATACTTTAATTGAAGAAGTTGAATGATGATATAACTATGCTGTGAAATAATCTAATAATGATACAATGAAAAATTAATATAAGGTCTGGTGATATAATGTATAATGTTAAGAATGTATTACAATGATATTTCGCTGCTGATAAACAATTTTCGCAAGGGAATAATTGAAAACTGGTATATATATGTAGTGAAGTTTTGATTAAAAATGAAGGAATAAGATCTCTGTTTGAAGGTATGAAACACAAGGACAAAAAAATAATAATAATACTAATGTTAACTGAATATATATTGTAGAATGAAAATGAGGTTTTTAATTATACTAGATGAAAAGTTTGAAATGGTAAATATTATTCGAGGATGTGGATGTTAAAACACTTGTAACCAAACGATATGCTGTATGTGATGATAGTTTTTTTTTCTTTTTAATTTTATGTTATTGTTGTGTCTATTAAATATATAACAGAGAAATACGGGGTGTGTGTGTTATTATTATTACAGAGAAATACGGGGTGTGTGTGGGGGGGAAACGTAGTAGGGATGGACTGCCACAGGTAGGGGAATAAGAAATGATACTAAATTATAATCTATTAAATGAAGCAATGAATGTATAAGAATGATAAAGGTTAAAAGACCTGTAACCAAACGACAGGCTGGATGTGATGATGGGCTTTGTTTTTTTTGTTCTTTTCTTTTTTGCTTTTCTTTTTCTATTGTTGTGTGTATATGTTGTCTATGTAATAAAGAAAAATTATTAAAAAAAAGAAAAAAAAGAAAGGAGTGTAGACACTTTGTTATTAAACATAATTAATTTTTATTCAGAAAGTGTCATAAAGATTTAATTGTTGCTGGATGATATTGAAAATAGATAACGGAATGCCATCATGTGGTTTCGCTTTAAATTTTGGAATATTTTATATAAAGGGACTTAAAAACAATTTTATAGTCATATGAAGACTGAGGTATGATGATAGTAATATATATATGAATATATTTGAATTAAAATATATAACTTGATATGAATTGTAGGTGGTGACTGTGGAAGGGACGCACGAAAGCTCTTTGTAACCAATTGACAGACTTTTTACGATTTGTAATGGAAGATGGTTTTGTGGGGTTTGTGTTTATGTTTGTTCAAAAATAAAAAAATTATATATATATAAAAAAAAAACAGCTGAAGGAGCCGTATTAGCACAGCTGGGATAATATTTAACTGCTGCTTCTTTTAATGGCCTGAGAAATTTGTCGGAGGTGCATACATTTACTTTGACTTCCAAGCGCCCCAGGATTTGCCTACTTTCATTTTTGTGTTTTTATTCGCTTTTACGTTCTCTTCCTTTTGCAGAAAACACGCAGGGGATCCTTTGGCTGTCTGGCATCCCTGCGGGGGGGGACGGGGGACACCAAAGCCCAGCTCCGCCCATCCTCCCCGCGTGGTTCCCTTTTCTCCCTGCCCAGCAGGGGCCGAACTCACACTCTGCTCCGAAGGCGAAGTGCTCCCGGGGGCCGCTGCTGGCCACACCCAGGGCTGTTCCGTTGGGAAGGGTCAGGTCGTCCTGTGGCCTGCCGTTCATCAGCCCGAAGAGACCGTCCGTCTGGCCCCGGAAGGTCTCCGGCAGCAGAGCGGTCAGGCTCAGCACCTTCCCTCCACGGCCACCGACTTCCACACCGGCTCCGGAGGAGAACATGACCGTGACGTTGCGCCCGGGGCTGCTGTAGAGGAAGAGGCCTGGGAGGGGGAGACACGGGGAGAGCCCGGCAATCCCAAGGCCGGAGGGGCTGGCAAGAATGCAGGGCTGCCCCCCATGGGGGTCCCGGGCCCCCTCCCGCCCCCTCCCTCCGAAGTTGGGGGCCTTGCAAGCTCCGGGTCATCCCCCCCCAACAGGGATGGGCCTCCCTCTGCAGGGCCCCCCCCCGACCCCGCTGGAGCCCCCCGGGGTTCGAGCCCGGGGTCTCGTCTGGAACCCCCGGACGGTTCCTAATTTCAGGGATGAACTTTTGCAGCTCAAAGCAGCTCAGAGTCAGAGCAGATCCTCCTTCCGTTTGATGGGCCAAGGGGAGGCTTCCGCAGAAGGTCCTCCGGGGAGATGCTGAGCCAGGGAAGAGACCGACTCCACGCCGCAACCCTTGAGCCTCCTCGGCCGGCAGTGGAGTGGAGTGGAAGTCTTGCCTGGGAGCCATCCTGCTCTGGCCACCAGGTGGCGCTGCTCCGTGTCATCATTTAGAATAGAACAGAATAGACTAGGAAGGGACCTTGGAGGTCTTCTAGTCCAGCCCCCTGTTCAAGCAGAACCTATACCATCTGAAACAAGTGACTGACCAGAGCTGGGACAGCCAGCAGAATTCAAAAGGGGGCACTCAAAATGGAGAGAGTGGGGGAGAGATGGGGGAGAGAGGAGGGGGTCTCCCCTCTTCCTCATCCTATGGCCTCTTTGCCAACGGAAGACCCCTCCCATCTTTTAAAGGGCTCCATGCTGAGAAAGGTCAACAGAGCCCCCCTCCCCCCAGAAAAATGCCAGAAGGAAATCATGCTCAACCTGATGACCTCTTAGGTTTCTTCCAACTCTATGATTCTGTGATTCTCTTGAGCGCATGGCCGCCTTTAGCCTTGACACAAAAGGCTTCTCACTGCACCCCCTCCTGCACCCCTCCTTAACTGCTGTCCTCCTCCTCCTCCTCCTCTTACCTTTTAAGTCCATCCAGGTTTGTTCAGAAAAATTGAGGGCCTTTTGATTCAGTAGGACCTCCAACTCGTGGGAGTTTTCTCGGATGCGAACCTCAATCACGTCCGAGTCCTTCTCCCGCATGGCGATCGCTGACAGGCCGGTCACGTTGCCTTCGGCTCCTGCCGGGCAGCGCAGTCACAAACAGATCCATGGGGGTCCCCCAAACACCCCCCAAGGACTTCACCTGGCCCCTTTGCCCCAACCCCCAACCCTTGGCTTGGGATAAGCCGCAGAAAGATTATTGCAGGAGACATTTTAAAGGCTGGAGGGTCCTGTGCTTTGATTCCGTGGCAATTGGTGTCAGCAGTGGGATCCAAAACGTTTGAGCTGCAACCAGGGAGGCTAGCGGGACATCCTAGTGAATGAGGTGAGGACACCACTGTGTGTGTGTGTGTGTGTGTGTAAGGTAGCCTGGCCCCTTCCAACTCTCAGCCTCCCCCCAGCACTGCTCTGAGCTCACCTGGGCTACGGCAGACAGCAAGGGAGAATTGATCTTTGGGTTGGGGCCCTGTGGTGTTGCGCAGGAACCGACTCCAAATCTCTGTCCAAAGCCCCTTCCCCCTGGTCTCCTTGAAGGAAGTTTTTAGGGAAATTGTAAACTGGTGCTCAAGACTGGAGGGCCCTTTTTAAGGGGAGTGTGTGTGTGTGTGTGTGTGTGTGTGTGTGTGTGTGTGTGTAAGTGGGATGGTTCAGCTCCTCCTCCCTGGTAGAGAAGAGATGTCAATCCCAGTGGGGAATGCAGGGATGGAGGGAAAGGAGGAAAGAAAGGAAAAGGGGGGGGAGACCCTCCCTATCCTGCATCTGACTGGGAATTTAGAGTCCTTGGGAGGAGTTTAGCTCTGACCTTGCATTTGTCCTGGATTTCTCCTACACCCCTCCCCCCCCCTCCAGGCAGGTCGGACTTTGCCTGACCATAGAGGATGTGCTCCCACCCACCCACCCACCCACACCTTGGCCGGAGGCTAAAACCCCTTTGACCAAAACTTTCTCCATCAGCTAACGGAGAGTGGTTGGGGCTCTTGGCCCCCTTGGCAGATCTTGCTGGGAGGGGAAGCCAGGGAACCCACCCATCCCAATTAGAACCATTAGGACATCGGCCTCTATGGGGGGGGGGGCATAACACGGACACGAGCGCCTCCCCCCCCCCCCGTTGCTCTTTTGCAGAGTCCAGAGCTGCTGACTATCCCCCCCCCCCCATGAATCCTCCAGAGGGTGAGGGGGGGCAGAAGCCAAGGAGGAGAGCTGCACCTGGCTCTCCGTTCAGCAGCTGAGCCCGACGCGTTCTCCCTTGGACGCTCAAATTGGTCCGTTCGGATCCCAGCACCAAATATTCCCCCAGGCCCTTGAAGGTAAAATTGAGGCCGTCGAAAGTGATGAAGTGGGGGTCTCCAAAAGCCGAAGCTGTCATAAAAAAAAGACAAAGCCGAGCAGAGAGTAGGAAGGCGGGACCTCCTTTTCCCTCCCAGGGCAGTTCTCCCTTTGAGGGAGTTTCCACCCACCCTCACCCGCGCCGCCCGCTCTTGCTAGGGGCCAACGCTGCGTGCCTGGGCGGGCTCCGTCCCCCCCCCCCCCCATGGGAACCGGTGGAGAGAAGGCTCAGCCCAGCCGGATGCCTTCCGTCCTCCCTCTCACCCAATCGGAGCCCCCCACCCCCCGCCTAGTGTGGGAGAGATAGGCGGCCGCTGGACTTTCTTCGGGGTTCCCTGCACTACGTTTCCCCCCGAAGTCCCGTCTCTCCGGACGTGGCTCTAGGACTGCCAGCCCCTCCAGCCAGCCCCCTTCAGGGAACGGACTGTGCAGGGATTCCTGGCTGCCAGGACCCAACCCAGGAGAGGCGACCTGCTTCAGTGGAGCTCCGTCTGGCCCGAGGGAGCGGCGGCCCAGGCAGAGAACCTACCGGCTCGGGGCGGCCGGTATCTCTGGCAGCCGCTGGACGGCCGGTGCTTGAAATAAGTGGCGCAGCGGTCGGACCAGAGGCAGCAGTAGTAGAAGCTGAGGACGTCGTAGAGCCAGTGGGAGAAGCCTGGGATGCGGGGGGGCTTCTTGTAGGGAGGGGCTCCCCAGTCGTGGCCTCGGTCCGGGGTGCTGCCCCCCATGGAGTCCCCCGTCAGCACCTGGGCCCCGGAACCGCTGTAGCAGCACTGCTGCCCCGCGCCGTACCGGGGGCTGCGGGAGAAGCGAAGGGGAAACGGTCAGCACTCGTAAGCCCCAAGGCCTTTGGAGGACGGGGAGGGTCGGGGGCCCCCAGGAAGGCTCCGGAGGAGATCCGGCCTTCCCCAGCGCAGAGCTCGGACCCAGAGGTTGCCTCGCCTGCCGGGAGTTTCGCGGCCCTTTTCAACACTTTTGGGGCGTGAATTGTTTTCAGTTTTTGTGTGCGCCCCGCCCTAAGTGACGGGCGGTTGTGGGGGCGGCGTAGGGTCCGAGGGCAGAAGAGCCTCACCTGGCCTGAACACTCCGGACACAGTGAACCGCCCCGGGGTGATAGGTGCAGACGCTGCCTTTCTCTATGTCGCACCCGTAATCCGTCTGCAATGGGAGGAAGAGGCCGAGGTCAAAATCCCTGGAAAAACGGCTCTGTGGGCTCCTCCGATTCCCTTCCAGGCCTCAAACACTGAGATGGCGGAACAGCTGCTCAGTTGTTCACAGCAGACTCTCTTGCCAGGTAATAAAAGCACAAAGTGAAAAGAATCCAAAGGTTAGAAAAGGATTGGGGGGGGGGGAACAAATATATATATATATATATATATATATATATATATATATATATATATATATATATATATATATATATATATATATATAAGGATCCTTTCCACTCTTCTTTCTGTCAAGGAGTTACTCCCCCCCACCCCCCTCCTCATTTCCTTACCCTGAAATTCCCTTTTCCTTCCCTTTCAATCCTTCCACTCCCCAACTCTCTGTACTATCATCATTGCAGCCTTTGCTTCTTTATACAAAAAAGGACCCGGTTTTGGGGGATGGGGGGGGGGGGAGAAACAAACTATCCAACAGATAGAAACTATCAAGAGTGCCAAAAGAAAGGGGGGGGGGCAGAAGGAGGGAGCGAGAAAGACTGAAGCTTTTCTGGTTATGACATGAAGCAAAACAAGAAAGAAAACTTGTCATCTGGACATAAATTTACACATTTGTATTTCATATTTTGTATTTTTATCTCTCGTGCTTTTATCAATTTGTTATATGAATGTCCACCAAATGTCCATACAAGGTTTCCAGTCTTTGGAAAAGTCTTTGTCTCTTTTCTCCCTCTGACCGAACGGGTCAGCTGTGCCGTTTCCACAACTTCCATCCAAAGGCTCACCAGATTCACCACCTTGGAAGCCTCCGTCACCAGCGCCAAACCCCTGGCAAAGGGAGCCATGGGGTGGGGGTGGGGGGCTGGGCAGGGCCAGGGGCACCTTTCAGGTTGTTCGCCCTCCAGACCGTAGAGGGTGGGGGGGCTCCCCAGAGGCCAGGGCAGGGAAGGGGCGTTTCTCCAACAGGGCAGCTGAGGGCAGAGGGGCAAAGGGGCACTGAACCTGAGGATGGGATCTGTTGTCTTCTGCCTGCCTTTCTCAGAGGTCTGGCAACAGGGCGGCCTGAGCCACATTGGATCCGGCAGAAGGAAGGGGGACAAAACCCTGGATGGGCTGATGAAGCTGAAGTTCAATTGGCACATAGAAATGGCAGAAAACCCTCCTCCTCCTCCTCCTCCTCTCCATAAGCCTCCCTCCCATCTAGCACTGATGATGTTCCCTACTTGGGTCCTGAAACACCTGTAAGAAACCCAGCGACCTCAGAGAGCCCCAAGGACCCCACAGCTGCCTCCTCCCCCTCCAGGGAAGGCCCTTTCCTGCTTCAGGTAGTAGAGTACCCGGATAATTCCCTCCCCCCCCCCAGGGCGTAACTGGCACAACCTTCCTCAGGCAACCTCTCCAGAGCGGCCTGCCCTGTGGCTGGGGGTGGGTGGGGGTGTGTGAGAGCAGTTCCTCCTCCACTCTTTCCCAGAAGTGGCATTGCCCAATCCTTCCGCCAGGGACGGCCACCTTAACCCTCGCCTAACCTGACCCTGACTCTCTTTCCAAGGCAGGCAGGCAGGGAGTGGGGGAGGCTCCGGGCCAAGGCAGTGCCCAGCGTACCACCTGGAGGATGCTGAGCCAGCCAGGGTGCCCCCTTGCCTCACTTGCCTCCCCCCCCATCACAGAAGGGCCTTCAGATGAGGCTTCAGCTGGACCCGAGCAGTGCAATGCCCCCCCCCCCTCCACACACACTTTATGCAGGCTAGGGCTGGCTGTCATCGGATGTGGGTCACGGATCCTGCTGGAGCAATCCATAGAAATCGGCCCTGGGCCTCCCAACCCTCCCAGCTGATATGGGGTGCCCCCTCCCCTTTGGTCCCGTGGCTCTGTCTTCCGCTGTTGGGGATGATTTTAGAGTAATAGCTTATTTCTTTATTCCATTGGGATCCCACCTTTGTTACTTTGTGAGTCTCTCAAGGCAACCGACAGACTTAATACTTCTTCCTCCTCCTCCTCCTCCTCCTCCTCCTCCTCCTCCATAACCTTGTGAAGTGGATTGGGCCCAGAGAGGGTGGCTGGCCCAGGGTTGCCCCCGGCAACTTTGATGCCCAAGGTGGGACTGGAACTCCCAGCCTCCCAGATTCTAGCCTGGTGCCTTGATCCCTGGGCCAGGCTGGGGTAGCTGTGCGTTGCCTTTCGGCCCAAAATCCCGGCATGCAAAGAAGGAGTTTTGATAGCCTGCGAAACCTGCCGGCTTAGTCATCTACGAAACATGCCTCCTGCCCACATCTTCTCTTCTTGGAGCCGATTTGCTTTGGTGCCAGGGGAGAGGAGTGCGGGGGGTGGGGAGGCCCTGCCCAGCTTCCTTCCTCGTGTGCCAAGGTGTGGTGCCCTTTACCAGCCTCTGGCCTGTGGCAGGGTAGTGATTTTATTTACGGCTCAGATTAGATTATTTCTGTGCTGCCCGTCTCATCGAGAGGCTGGGGCAGGCGGCAACCCCCATGCCAGTCGGGTGAGGCTCCATGAACATGACAAAGAAATAAACTGGGAGAGGGAAGTGAACCCGCCTCCTGTCCCAAAAACCTCTGGGGGCCTTTCAGCAGTCCTGGCACCATCTGAGGAAGAGGAGAGGAATGGGGGGGGGGCGGCTGGCGACCCCCTGCCCAACCCTCCAGAAGCCTCGCTCTCTGCAGCTCATTGGCTGCCCAGGTGTTTTGCCTGTAAAATCACCGTCCCTTGAGGAGGTCAACGGGTCCTTCCTTTTGCTCCCACCAGGAGGCGGAAGAGGGGAGAGTTCTAGCGCACCCACTGCCCTTCTGCACCGCCATGCACTCTTAGGCTGTGCCCTGGAGTGGGCGCGGCTGGGCGGAGGGAGCCGCAGGGGCCAAGAGGAAACACCTGCTCGGCTGATAAGGAGCCAGCCTCACCATCTGGGCCCCCGTCCAGCCGCTGCCTCACGTGACCCAAGGGGCAGGAGAGCATTCCCAGAGTGGGAGGGGCAGGGGTAGGAGAGCCCCCCCCCGGAGAGCCTGGCCCCTCCCCCCTCCCCCAGCCCAAAGGGGACCCTTTGCAGGGCCTTCTCCATCTCTGCTTTTGCCATTAGGAAGCCCCCCTCGCCCCCCCCCCCAGTTCTCAGGGTTTGACCATCCCATCCCACTCCTGCTTTGACCCAGAGCCCTTCGCAGGCAGCCCTGCCTTTCAGGGCCTGGGAGGCCCCCTGAACGGGCAGCCTGGAGGGCGCCTGCCTTAAGCAGCCTCTCTGGGCCGGGCAGCGGGGACTTACGTGGAAGCGGCCGGAGTCAGCCCGGGCTTGGGCCAAAGTGCAGGGACAGTCGGGAATCTCCTCCAGAAACCCGGGCAGGTCGGCCTCCTTCCTGTCCCACTGCTGGCACTTGGCCACAGCCCAGGCAGCCGAGTCCTTCCGGAAGGCCTCCTCCAGGTGCCAGGCCATGGCGTGCTCCGTGCTCCAGATGGCGGCCACGTTCCTGGCGTCCGGGGGGGGGGGGGAACCAGAGGGAGAAGACTCAAAGGGGCTGGCAGAGTCACCAGGACGCGAGGGGGGCAGCCAAATCTGCTCGCGGGAGCAGCTCATTTCTACAGGGGGGGGCATTTTGGACTTGGTCCGTTTTGTCTTGGAGAACAGCGCTGGTGGCCCCTCCTTTGAGCCTCATCTAGTGGGGACGCCGGAGTCCTCCCTGTTGTTCTCTGGAGAAGAGGCCGGGGCTTGCCGGGTCTTCCTCCCAGATTCCTTGAAGTTCCCAGTCTGGGGGGACTCTCTGCCGTTTTTCCCGGAGGTCCCCAAGCCAAACACTACTTGGGCCTGACCCGGTTTAGGACTGATTCCAGACCAAGAAGCCATTCAAAGGAGGCCCCTATTGGATGAAGGGAAGATGGGGGGCCCAAGGGTGGGAAGTGGGAAGAACCAGGAAGAACCGGGAGGGGCCACCTAAGTGGGATCGGTCGGCTGAGCTAACTGGGGGGGGGGGCTGCTTGAGAAAAAGGGGACCACCAGCCGTGTCTTTTTCCCCCCCTGTTCCCCCCTGCTTGCCGGTCGTGGTCGAGAGGGCATCGACGTGCCTTCCCAGAAACGCCTGGGATACTCACGGCTGGCCTTCGGGAGAGTCGTTGGCAGAAATCCTCAACGCGCCCATTTCCCAGCCTCCGTACTGAGCAGAGGGAGCAGGCAGGAACACAAAGCGCCCCTCATTTGGGTGGCTCCTCTTCAGAGAGTAGAGGTACTTCCACTCAGCTGCCCAGCTGTCAGAGTAAGGCTTGCCTGGACGAGGGAGGGAGGGAGGGAGGGAGGGAGGAAGGAAGGAAGGAAGGAAGGAAGGAGAGAGATGAAAGATCCCACCAGCTGCACCAAAAACCACTGCGGGGAGGACCCTGCTGGATCCAGCCCCCCCCCCCCCATATCCCCCCATGTCCCCCTGGGGAAAAGAAAAGCCGCAGATGGGGCAGTGGGGGCTCCCGGGAACCCAAGCCTGGCAGCTGCACTTTCCACGCAGGCAGGCAGGCAGGCAGGCAGGCAGGCCCCTGTCCCTAAGACTGGCACCCTTGGCTTTGCCTGGCAGAAGCCCTCTTCGGCTACCCCAATGCGCTTCCTGTGGAGCAGCTGTCGGAAGCCGCCTGGGGGGGCTCTGTAATCGGTTTAGATTGCAGCAGAGCAGAGGCAGTTTTGGGGGTACCACGTAAAGTAACCCCACCGGATCACAAGCTGCTACTGGCTTCCCAGAGGCTTCCCGGTGCAATTCGGTGCATTCATTCTCCCTCTGAAGCCCTCCATGGCACCGGGGGGGGGGGGGGCGGCTGATGGGTGAAACCGCCCGTCTGTGATCAGAGCTTCCCGCCCCATGAGATTTGAGGGGGCGGGTGCAGGAAAACGCCCCAGAGCGGGGCAGAGGGCCTGTGCTTCCCCAACGGTGGCACCTCATCTGTGGAAACGCCATCCTGGGGATTTGGAGAACTGCAGCCGGGCCACTCTTTGAAAACCCGCTTTTTCTCTGAAGCAGAAGTTAGAGTTTGGGATGGCCCCCCTGAAGGCCTCCTTTGCTATATGGAGGCTTCTCTCCTCTACCAGAGATTTAACGCCACCTGTCCATTCCCTCACCGGGTAACCTCGTCAGTGACCGCCCACACGCCTAGAAAACGCCCTCAGCTGTTTCTGCAGCCCCACCTTCGGTTGACCGAGGAGCTTTCGGAAGCCCCCAAGCCAGGTCAGAAGGCGACCGGTTTCTCCTACGGCTGCCTCCTTCCGTCCGCTAGAAATGTGACCTTCGGATGACAGTCGCCAGGTGCTTCGTTTCCACCCTTGGTTTTCCATCCAATCCGCCTTCCTGGCAATGGGAACGTGGCGTGCAGGATTGGGAGCCACCCGGAGTCCTTCGGGATTGGGCGGCATACAAATTCATTACATCTTGAAATCTTGAGAGCCACCTACCTGTCTCGTTGTACCCCCAGACTTCTAGGTGAACGTGGCTGGACCGCAGCACCTCGGGGTTCCAAGTGATGGTCAGGGGTCCCCCCGTCCCCGGAGTGCCGTAGTATTGCCACTTGGTTTCATTCACCAGCGTGCTTTTCTCTGACGGGGGAACCTTGTTGTGATGAACTGTGGTGGGGAAGGAAAGAGGAGGTGATGGGCTTCTGCTCCCTTACCTGTTGCCAGGTAAGGAGGACAATTATCTCCACTAAACACACCGGCCCATTTTGTTTTGCTGGGGGAAACTGGGGAGGCCGTGTCTCTACCCCTCCCCCCGTCACCTCCACCCCCACCTGCCCCTCCCTGCTACCCAGAGGTGGGTTCCTACCAGTTCGCACCTATTCAGTAGAACCGGTTCGTCAAATCTACCGAACTGGTTAGAAGAGGTTCCCCCAGTGGACCCGGAAAGCCGGCTACAGCTACAGAAGAGGCTCCAACGTTTTTTGAGACCCACCACTGCTGCCGCCTGAGGAGCAGCCAGGGCCCAGGGGGAGAGGGGGCGAAGAAGCCGGTTCAGCTGCTCTTTCCCCAGTCTCATCTCTGCAGCCTGCATCGCATTGCAGAACCGTTTCGTTGGGCTGTTTGGTGATTTGGGAGCAGGAAAAGGTGCTTTCCCCCATCGCTCCAGAGCAGTTGCCACTGGAGGAAAGGCAGGCGTCGTTTTCGCTCCCTGCCTGAATGAGGAGGACGTGCAAATCAGGGAAAGGAGAAGCGGCTGACCTGAGCTCCAAGATGCCGACCAAGGAAATGTCTTCCCACCGTCCACAGAAACTTCCAGGCTGACCAGGCCGATTTCGTAGAGCAAAGGGGAAATGCAGTGCAGCCGGCCATCCCGGCCGATGTATCCCTGGGTCTCGGTGGTCCTGGCGAACCTGCCGGGGTTGAGGACAAATGCCACGAGGGCAGCGGTGAAATTCATTTTTGTTACTACCGGTTCTGTGGCCGTGGGCTTGCTGGGCAGGGCAGGGGAAGGATACTGCAAAATCCCCATTCCCTCCCCACTCTGGGGCCAGCCGGAGGCGGCATTTGCTGGTTCTGGGAAGCACTCAAAATTTCCACCAGCGGTTCTCCAGAACCTGCTGAATTTCACCCCTGCAGGGGGGGTGCCACAAAGGGGCCAGGTCCCTGGCATGCAAGCCACCCTTCCTCTGGCCATGACCGTCTCACCTGCATTCCCCCCCCCCTCACACCCACATTCCCACTTTGTTCCCCCATCTTCCCATGGCGTTTTCCTTTCCTTTCCCCTCTCTATGGAGCCGTTTCCTGAGTTTCCCTGCTAGGTTTATTCTCTTCCTTGAAAAGTTTGTCTTGTGGCCTATTTATCCTTCCTTTTCTTTCTACCTTGTTTCTGAATTTATAGACCGTTTCAGGCAACTAAATGGTGTAAAGGAACATCAGCCGAAGCCAACACGACTATACAACGTAATAATACACAATAGAAACAAGTCGCATATATTTAAAACTGAGCATTAGCTCAGGAATTTATTTCTGGCCTTGAGAGCAATTCAGTTCTCCTATAACCCTTTGGGCAGGGGGGGACAGCACACTCCAAGGATGCCCCCCCTCCAAAGGACAGGTGCTTTTTTCTCACCTGCCCTTTAGAGTTGCTTCTCAACAGCAAAGGAACTGAACTCTTCAGGGAAGACTCTCGGCTCCCACCTGGCAAGGAAACTCGGATGCCACGATGATGTGGTCTTTCCCTACAAAGATGGGGGTCGTGGCAGCCACGGGGGTCCTCAGGACCCTCAAGGGGGCCTTTTCCCCACCAAGAGCCCCAATTTTCCCTCCTTCCCCTGGAGATGGCAAACTCTGGCATGGAAAGGCCTGTTCAGCACGAGCTCTTGGACATATCATCATCATCATCATCATCATCATCATCATCATCATCACCACCACCATCATCTATTTTATGGTTCCCACCAGCATCTGCAGAAGAGGCCCGTTGGGCAGCCGAGAGGATTTCTTCTTCAGATCTTCAGAGAAAGAAACTTCCCATGTTTGTCATTTCTGCTCCTTGAGGTCCAGAGCTCGGGAAGACTCTTGTTTTTGCAACGAAACAAAACAGAGGAGGAGGAGGAGGAGGAGGAGGAGGAGGCGGCTGCGTAGGGCCCTCGAGGCCACGTCCATGGTGCCTGGGGGAGGTCTCCACTCTTGGATTCTGCCAGGGCATCATCCCTTGTTCCCAGCCACCCAGCAGAAGGAGGAAACCTCCGGGACTGCTTTTGGCGGGAGGTGGCTGCCACTGGAGGGCGCTGCACAAGAGTTTAGTCTGCAGGCCTCGGTTTCCTTCCTGTCTTTCCTTCCCCTTTTGGGACAGTTCAGCTCAAATGGACTAGCTAGGATTTTTGGTAGGGCCGCATCTAGTAATTGAGGATTTTCATGCAGAGGGGTCTCACATGAGTTCATTTCTTGTTTCTGCTGGTCACGGCACGGCCGAGTTTGAGAATTCCTGCCGTGCCTTATTCTTGATTCTCTCCAGGGTTCAGTGGAAAAGCTCTTCCGCCTTGTAGTTTGAGGTTCTGCCCCAGCAGCCTCTTGGTTCCAGGTGGGCCCACCTCCCGCCCGCCGGTTTGGCTCCCCACCATAACGTCCTCTGGAGCACCGTAAGAGGGGGAAGCCCCTTTTCTCCGAACCGCCCCTTCGTCCACACCACGTCCATCCGGAACCCCCACCCCCCTTGCTCTGCCTGCCTTCGGGAGACACAGCGATTCTACGTCATTGGCCGTCCTGGGTCTCTGGTACCTGGCAGCCTACATATGTCAGGCCTGCAGTCGTGTTCCTTCTCTCTGGATCTTTGGCCTCCCACACGAACATTCTAGCCTTCTCTGCTGTTTCATTAGTGGGGAATTGGGAGGGGGGAATAGTAAGGAGTAGAATGGATGTTGTCAAAATAAAATTCCTTTCTAGAATCCAAGGTCATCTTTTGTCTCCGCACCTCTGCACCTGACTGGAACTGGATGGGTGGAACTGCCAGCATGGCAGTGGAAGATTGGGCCATGGGATGATGGGCTTGTGTGTGTGGGGCAAGATCTTTCAACTAGGTGGGGGAAAACCCCAGGAAGCTCAGATTCGTGTTTTTCCAGATGTGCCAACATGACTCTCTTAATCAATTGGAACTTCGAGGAATACTTCGCCTTGGATTCTGATTTAATTTTGGATGTTACTACATTTCAGCCATGCCAGGGTCAGCCTGGAGGACGACCGCATCCTTCTGAATCCCCCGCCCCCGCAGGGGAGGGAAGCAAGTTCTCAGTTTGGGACTTGCAAGTTAGCAATTGCACTTCATACTTCTACAGGTGAAACTCGAAAAATTAGAATATCGTGCAAAAGTTCATTTATTTCAGTAATTCAACTTAAAAGGTGAAACTAATATATGAGATAGACTCATTACATGCAAAGCAAGATAGTTCAAGCTGTGATTTGTCATCATTGCGATGACTATGGCTTAAAACATTGCTGCTTTACAGCAATATTGCTCCTTCCCTAGCCAGCACTTCCAGCCAGTCCCCAGGGAGAATTGTTTGTGGGGGGGGAGTTTGGAGGAGGGGTGATGGGAAGGGATCAGCCCTCCCTCTGGGAAGGAGACAGGCCTGACCCATCTGCTCTTCCTATACTTTGGCTCTCT
>NW_022473744.1:20000-38038 GCF_009769535.1 Thamnophis elegans | reverse complement strand
TTCCTTCCTTCTTCCTTCCTTCTTCCTTCCCTCCTCCCTTCCACCATCCATCTTCCCCCCTTCCTCCCTTCCACCATCCATCTTCCTCCCTCCCTCCTTTCCTTCCACCATCCATCTTTCTTCTTTCCTTCCTTCCTTCTTCCTTCCTTCTTCCTTCCCTCCTCCCTTCCACCATCCATCTTCCCCCCTTCCTCCCTTCCACCATCCATCTTCCTCCCTCCATCTCTTCCTTCCACCATCCATCTTTCTTCTTTCCTTCCTTCCTTCTTCCCTCCCTCCTCCCTTCCACCATCCATCTTCCTCCCTCCCTTCCTTCCACCATCCATCTTCCTTCCTCCCTCACTTCCTTTTCCTTCCACCATTCATCTTTCCCCCTTCCTCCCTTCCATCATCCATCTTCTTCCCTTCCTTCCATCCTCTCTTCCTCCCTTCCTCCCTTCCACCATCCATCTTCCTCCTTCCCTCCTTTCCTTCCACCATCCATCTTTCTTCTTTCCTTCCATCATCCATCTTCCTTCCTTCTTCCCTCCCTCCTCCCTTCCACCATCCATCTTCCTCCCTCTCTTCATCCATCTTCCTCCCTCCCTTCCTTCCTCCATCCATCTTCCTTCTTTCCTTCCTTCCTTCTTTCTTCCTTCCTCCCTCCTGCCTCCCTCTCCCCATCCATCTTCCTCCCTCTCTTCCTTCCACAATCCATCTTTCTTCCTCCCTTCCTCTCTTCCTCCCTCCCCTCCTCTCTTCCTTCTTCCCTTCCACCATCCATCTTCCTCCCTTCCTCTCTTCCTCCCTTCCTCTCTTCCTTCCTTCCTCCCTTCCACCATCCATCTTCCTCCCTCCCTCCTTTCCTTCCACCATCCATCTTTCTTCTTTCCTTCCTTCCTTCTTCCTTCCTTCTTCCCTCCCTCCTCCCTTCCCCATCCATCTTTCTCCCTCCCCCTCCTTTCACAATCCATCTTCCTTCCTTCCTCCCTCCTTCCCTTCCACCATCCATCTTCCTTCCATCCTCCCTTCCTTCCACTATCCACCTTCTTCCCTTCCTCCCTTCTTTCCTTCCTTCCTTCCGTTCTTCCACCATCCATCTTCCTCTTCCTCCATCCCTTCTCTCCTCCCACCATCTATCTTCCTTCCTCCCTTCCTTTCTTCTTTCCTCCCTTCCTCCCTCTCTCCCTCCTTTCCTTCCACCACCCATCTTCCTTCTTTCCTCCCTCCCTCCCTTCTTTCCATCCACCATCCACTTTTTTTCTCCCTTCCTTCCATCCGTCCGTCCCTTCCTTCCACCATCCAGAAGGAAGGAAGTTGGCTGAATAAATAAATAAAAAATAATCCCAAAGCCATTATAGACTGACTCCATTTTAGAACATAGGCTAACCCAGTTGGAAGGGGTCACAGAGGTCTTCTAGTCCAACTCCCTGCTCAAGAAGGAGACCCTTACAGAACTACAGAATAACAAGAGCTGGAAGATACATTTGAGGTCTTCTAGTCCAGCCCCCTGCTCAAGAAGGAGAGCCTAGACCATTCCAGACAAGTAACTGGCCAGTCTCTTCTTGAAAACCTCCACTGTTGGAGCAGCCACAACTTCCAAAGGCAACTTCACTGGTTCACTGTCGAGGAATTTCTCCTTATTTCTAGGTTGCTTCTCCCCTTGGCTGGCTTCCAGCTGTCGTTTCTCACCTCCTGGTGCTTTGGAAAATGGCTTGAACCCCTTGTCTTTGTAGGAGCCCCTCAAATACCAAAAGACTCCTATCATGTCACCCCTGGTCTTTCCATTGGACCAGACATGCCCAATGGCCCTTCTAGATCCATGACCACGACCCAAAGGTCTCTCTCACCTTTTCCCAGCAACTGTGATGTTTATAGTCACTTTAATTTTCGCCATGTCAGTTGGCTGTAAGTCTATGTCAGTAGCGGGTATAGACAGCTCTGTAATTTTCAACCTGTGAGAGGAAGAACAGAGCGTGAAAAATAGCAGAGGAGATCATGTTTTCCTGATGGGGAGGGCTGGAGGAAGGCCTTGGCAAATCATCTTAAATGCTTATAAATGAACAAAACTCGGAGTTGTGTTGGAGTTCTCGGGGAACTTGCGGACCCAAAGAAAGACGTATTTTGGGGTTCTGGGAGCTGTATTCCAATCATGCTCCCATCACTACCTTTCTAATGAAAAGATGCTCAGGGGAATGATAGGCCTCTTGATGGTCTCCTGTTCTTGCATGTCCTTTGAGGTGGCTACTAATCAGATTTCTTTGTGGTTGGTCTATCATCTATGGAATACAGAATATCACAGTTGGAAGGGACCTTGGAGGTCTTCTAGTTCAACCCTCTGCCCAAGCAAGAGACCCTAAAAGCATTCTGGACAAATGGCTTTGTCTTTAAGAGGCTGTATTATAAGAGAGGCCCTGTGAGGGCATTTCTCTCTCCGTGGGTTTGTCTGTGCTGTAGCTGCTGATTGTTTGACTTTGCCTAGTATGTGTATGTATATTCCTTTGTAAAGATAAACCACTATTTTTCTTACAAACCTCTGTTTCATGTTATTGCTCCTGGGTTGTCTCAAGTAGTGCCATTGAGCGCACTCTGACAGAGATTCTCAGTCATCCAGATGAGAGGTGCGTTGCTAATTATTTTATACCAGTTCAGGTGTGCTCCCATGCTTGCTCCCACACGTGTGATGGGTGGACGGGTGGGCAGAGTCTCCTGTCACTGCTACTACCGGTTTGCCCGATCCAGGACGAACTTGGAGCAACTCAGGGGAGGGTTTCAACCGGTCCATGGCGGTTCGCGCGGACCGGTTGGTCGGTGAACCCAGAAGTAAGTAACTTCCGGGAACGCCGAAGGGCCCACCTGCCCACCCGCGCTCCTTACCGGTCTTTGAAGGCTTCTGCGCTTCCACGCAGGCGCATGGCACATACAGCACCTGCGTGATTCTCCGTGAGCAGCTGGAGCATCACGCATGTGCTAAGACGCATGTGTGAACTGCGTGCATGCACGAGGATGCCGCCGATAAGCAACCCACCACTGGAGCAACCCATCTCTGATCCAGGCCCTGGTTGTCTAAAAGGTGCTTTTTTATTTTTTAAAGAGGCAACTTGACTTTCTTTGAAAGACATTTCACTTCTCATCCAAGAAGCTTCTTCAGTTCATAACGTCTTCAAGGAAAAACAAAGTCATTCCAGCTGCCACTTTGGGAGTGGGGGTGGGGGAAGCACCTTTGGGACCTTCCCATTTGGGATTTGAAATGAAGACCCTTGGAATGTGGTGGGAGTAGGAATGGATTTCCAGAGGGAGGAAATGCAGACTGCAGGAACCATTTGCACCACTCAAGTGACCCCGAGGACACAGGTAAACCTCCAAGTGGCCTCAATGACCCTCTTAAAAGGATGCAAAGGACCAGCTTTGTCTGCAAGGAGTGTAAATCCTTCCATTTCCCCACCATCCAGTTAGAGCTGAAGAAGCTTCTTGGAGGAGAAGCGAAACGCCTTCAAAAGGAAAAACAAGGAAGTCCAGTTGTCTCCTTTCTGTCTACAGACTTTTAGCTACACAATTTTGGATGAAGACCCTTGGAATGGGGTGGGAGGAGGGATGGATTTCCAGAGGGAGGAAATGCAGACTGCAGGAACCATTTGCACCACTCAAGTGACCCTGAGGACACAGAGAAACCTCCAAGTGGCCTCAATGACCCTCTTAAAAGGATGCAAATGACCAGCTTTGTCTGCAAGGAGTATCAACCCTTCCATTCCCACAGAGCCGAAGAAGCTCCTTGGATGAGAAGCGAAACGTCTTCAAAAGAAAAAAAACAGGAAGTCCAGTTGCCTCCTGAAAAAAAGCCCCTTTGGGAGAACCTTGACCTGGATGATGGAGAATCTCTACAGACTTTTAGCTATGCAATTTGGGATGAAGACCCTTGGAATGGGGTGGGAGCAGGAACGGACTTCCAGAGGAAAAATTGCAGACTACAGGAACCATTTGCATCACTCAGGTGACCCTGAGGACAGAGATAAACCCCCAAGTGGCCTCAACGACCCTCTAAAAGGATGCAAATGACCAGCTATCTGCAAGGAGCATAAATCCTTCCCTTCCCCTCCATCCATTCAGAGCTGAAGAAGCTTCTGGGATGAGAAGTGAAATGTCTTCAAAGAAAAAAAACAAGAAAGTCCTGTTGCCTCCTGAAAAAAAGCCCCTTTGGGACAACCAGCACCTGGAGGATGATGGAGAATCTCTACAGAGTCATGAGCCAAGGTGGCGCAGTGGTTAGGGTGCAGTACTGCAGGCCATTTCAGCTGACTGTTATCTGCAGTTCGGCTGTTCAAATCTCACCGGCTCAAGGTTGACTCAGCCTTCCATCCTTCCGAGGTGGGTGAAATGAGGACCCAGATTGTTGTTGGGGGCAATATGCTGACTCTATAAACCGCTTAGAGAGGGCTGAAAGCCCTATGAAGCGGTATATAAGTCTAACTAACTGCTATAGACTGGCGTTCTGACGAGGAAGTAAGTTCTGGCCCACTCTCCACATCTGTTGGATCTTCAAGTGTTGTCTGGAAATTTGGGGGTTCACATCTCTAGAAACCTAGTGGGGTCAAAAGCCAGACTCCTCCTGGGCTACCACAGAGGACATAAACCAACTCACCCTTTGATGCCTTTGATCATCTTGCTATTGTCCCCCTTCTTCATTGCCTTCTCCACCATGTTCTGCAAAATGTTCCCTTTAACCATGATCACCTGAACCACTAAAAAAAGGGGGGGAGGGAGAGAGAGTTGATGCTTAACTCAAGTCGAGCGTTCTCACTGCACAATGTGGCCTGTCGCGGCAGTTGTGGGCATGTTGGGGGGGGGGGTCTTCCTTCCATCACAGCTGCCATCCCATCCAAAGTGTTCCCATCTCTCACAAACATCTGGGGGGGGGGGAAAGCACAAGGAACCCAGGCCCAACCCAAGCCATGGGGCATCGTACCAAGGGAGGCCCAGCCCATCACCCCTCGCAGCTCCTCGACCCCTTTGCTGAGCCCCCCCCCACTGAAAGCAAAGATTCTATTATCTTCTACTGAGGGGGGAGGAGGAGAGAGGGGAGGGAGGGAGGAATATAGAAGGAGAAAGAAAGAAAGAAAGAAAGAAAGAAAGAAAGAAGGAAGGAAGGAAGGAAGGAAAGAAAGAAAGAAAGAAAGAAAGAAAGAAAGAAAGAAAAGAAATGGAGGGGAGAAAGGGGGGAAAGAAAGAGGGGGGAGGGAGAGAAAGAGAGGAAGGGAGGGAGGGAGAGGGTAAGAGAGAAAGAAGGAAAAAGAAAAAAAGAAAGAGAAAGAAAGAAAGATGGAGGGAAGGAAGAAGAAGAAAGAAAGAAAAGAAATGGAGGGGAGGGGAGGAAGGGGGGAAAGAAAGAGGGAGAGAGAGAGAGGAAGGGAGGGAAAGAAAGAAAGAAAGATGGAGGGAAGGAAGGAAGGAAGGAAGGAAGGAAGGAAGGAAGGAAGGAAGGAAGGAAGGAAGGAAGGAAGGAAGGAAGGAGAACTGGAATTGATACCGAGAAGGCTTTGGAGAGAATATTTTCATAGTTGTGAGGCAACTAACTACTAGGAGAAAATCTGGTGATAGAAAGAAAGTTCTCCGCATTTCGAGGCTTCAGCATCTTCCTCTGTTCTGTGAAAGAAGAGTCTGAAAACCCATTTGTCACTTTCCAAAGTCAAAACCTTTCCTTTTCCTTCCTTCCTTCCTCTCGCTCTCCCTCCCTTCCTCTCTTACTTTTTCCTTTTTTTCTTTCTTTTGTCTCACTCTTTCTCTCCCCCTTCCTTCCTCCCTTCCATTCATCCACCTCCTCCCTTCATATGTTCCTCCTTTCCTTTCTTTTCTTTCTTTTTTCTTCCTTTCCTACCCTCCCTCCCTTCCTTCCTCCCTTCCACTGTCTCTTTCCTTCTTCTTTCTTCTTTCTTTCTTTTCTTTCACTCTTTCTCTCTCTGCCTTCCTTCCATTCATCCATCTCTTTCCTTCCTTCATCTGTCCCTCCCTTTCTTCCGTTTTGTTCTTTTTTATCTCTTTCCTCCCTCCCTTCTTCCCTCTCTCCTCTTTCTTTCTTTCTTTCACTTTCTCTCTCCCTTCCTTTCTTCATCCCTTCTGTTCATCTATCTCCATCATTACTCCCTCCTTCCCTCCGTTCTTCGCTTTTCTTTTCTTCTTTTTCTTTCTTTTGTTCTTCCTCTGCTATCCTTCCTTCTTTCCCTCCTTCCTTCCCAACTCCACACCAACCTCTTTGAAATTTTCCCCCCAGTATTCTTACAACAATCTCAGCTAGCAGGAAATAGGCCATTTTACTTACAACGGATCATTGAGTCTGGGTTGAGTTTCACGTTGGCTGGACAGGAACTCTCCGATTCCGAAGAGATTATCGCAATACCGAAGAAGACCACAAACCCAAACCAGGGCCTCTTGAGGACTAGATCCATGGTGACTGACAGAAAGTCGGAAAGGAATCCTTGGCTGTAAAAATGTAGAATGGGAACCTCAGTCCTTAGATTCAGGGAGTAAAGTAGTGGCCTGATTTTGCTCTATTCTGATCGTCTCCCCTCACGGCAAAAATCCTCAGGAAAGGCTAGAAAATGATGGACACTGAGCTACTGTCAAATCACAGAAACACAGAAGAGGTGGATTTCCCTTATTGTAATTCAATAAATTACAATGGTCCATGATTCAGAGTCACAATGTTGGAAGGGACCTTGGAGGTCTTCTAATCCACCCCCCTGCTCAGGCAAGAAACCCTAGACCATTTCAGACAGACGGCTGTCCAGTCTCTTCTTAAAAACCTCCAGTGTTGGAACACCTACAAATTCCACTGGTGAATTGTCCACACTGTTGTGAAGTTTCTCCTTAGTTTCTATTCTGTAGCCCAAGATCTGTTTATTGGCATATTTAATAAAGCATGACAAAGGCAAACATTAGTGTAATATTTGAATCAGAGCTATATCTCAATACATGATCAACACCCTAGTCAATATCGGCAGGAGATCCCTTCCAACTCAATTCAACCGTTCATCTTCTAGAAGAAGGACAGAGCCAAAGACCTGATGGGCAGCCCAATTCATGGGACAGAGCCCAGAAGCTATCGGATGACTGTCCATTGAAAAGGCAACTGGGGGAAACTGACGGAACAATTTTTAAAAGAGTGAGAACCTCAGTTTACAACTCTGCAGAAGAAGACGAATGGGTGGCCCCTTCTAAGCCTGCTGGAACACTTCACAGTTGCACCCCAAACTCTGGAGCTACAGATGCAGAAATGGCTGGATGGGAGACTCGACCCCAATCTTACATATCCATCAACGTTCACAGAAGGGGCCTCTCCCACCACCTGGGGTACCTTTAGGCCATCACACAGTTGACTTACATGTCTGGATGGATGGATGGATGGATGGATGGATGGATGGATGGATCTTCCTCTCTGTGTTCAGATCTTTCCCCACTAATCTTCTCTTTGGCTGCCAGTTATATAGTTGCCCGTGAATGAAAGAACCAATTCAGGGCATTGATAACCACAGAGATGTGATACAAACTCACAAGGAGATCTTCCAAGATAAATATTTTTCACAGACATCTTGAACCTTAGAGACTCTCTTCAGTGCCAAGTCCATGTGACTCTTCCAGGTGATTTGTCAAACCGATGGCCTGGATCAGGTCATCTGTCCACCAGGAGCCAGAATAAGAGGGAAAAGAAGGAGAACCAGTCCATCCAACATGCTACACCAGTGGTTCCCAACTTTAAGACTTGTAGACTTCAACTCCCAGAATTCTCCAGCCAGCTCTGAAGCATTCCTTTTTTTTTAAATTTAATTGACTTTTTTTAAAAAATTCATAGCATCATTTAAAAATTTTCATTAGGTTTTCATAAAATCACCTTTACTGTGGAACCGGTGGGCGGTTAGAAAATTTTACTACTAACAGAGATACAAAAGTGGGCGGTAGGTATAAAAAGATTGACTACCCCTGACTTAGAACAAGAAGCGATGGGTGGAAACTAATCAAGGAGAGAAGAAACTTAGAACAGAGGAGAAATTTCCTGAGAGTCAGAACAATTAATCAGTGGAACAGAAGTTGCCTCCAGAAGTTGTGAATGCCCCAACACTGGAAGTCTTTAAGAAGATGTTGGATAGCCATTTGTCTGAAGTGGTGTAGGGTTTCCTGCCTAGGCAGGGGGTTGGGCTAGAAGACCTCCAAGATCCCTTCCAACTCTGTTATTACATTGTATTGTGTTGTGTTGTGTTGTGTTGTGTTGTGTTGTAATCAAGGGGATAAGCAACTTAGAATTAGGGAGAAATTTCCTGACAATGAGAACAATTAATCAGTGGAAGAGCTTGCCTCCAGAAGTTGTGAATGCTCCAACACTGGAAGTCTTTAAGAAGATGTGGGATAGCCATTTGTCTGAAGTGGTGTAGGGTTTTCTGCCTAGGCAGGGAGTTGGACTAGAACAGTGATTCCCAAACTTGGCAACTTTAAGACTTGTGGACTTCAACTCCCAGAATTCTCCAGCCAACTGGCTGGAGAATTCTGGGAGTTGAAGTCCACAAGTCTTAAACTTGCCAAGTTTGGGAACCACTGTGCTACACCATAATATGGTTTGTGTAGCTTCGGCTCAGGGTGTTGTGTGCTAACAGATTCCCCCAAAGAATCTAATATCTTCTTGAAAATATCCAGGGATGGAGCTACCACCGCTTCTAGAGGCAAGCCTTCCTCTGATTAATTGTTATAACTGTCAGCAATTTCTTCTTAACTCTACATTAGATCTCTTTTTGATTAGTTTCCACCCGTTGCTTCTTGTCCTGCCCTCAGGTGCTTTGGACAACAGATTGATCCCCTCTTCTTTGGGGCAGCCCGTGAGATATTGGAAGAGCCGAGGTGGCGCAGTGGTTAAATGCAGCACTGCAGTTCAGCAGTTTGGCTGTTCAAATCCCACCAGGCTCAAGGTTGACTCAGCCTTCCATCCTTCCGAGGTGGGTAAAATGAGGACCCGGATTGTTGTTGGGGGCAATATGCTGACTCTGTAAACCGCTTAGAGAGGGCTGAAAGCCCTATGAAGCGGTATATAAGCCTAACTATTGCTATAAAGACTGCTATCATGTCAGATCTGGTCCTTCTTTTCATTGAACAACACATACCCAGCTCCTGCAATCAGAATTACAGAATAACACTCTGCTTGAAAAGCGTTCGGAGACTACAGCTAGTCCAGAATGCAGCCGCGCGAGCGATATTGGGTGTACCGAGGTGTTGGTTATTACCTTTAAAGCCCTACATGGCTTAGGGCCCGCGTACCTCCGAGACCGCCTACTGCCATACACCTCCCAACGGCCGATAAGATCCCACAGGGTGGGCCTCCTTCGGATACCGTCAGCCGGTCAGTGTCGGCTGGTGGGCCCCCAGAGGAGAGCCTTCTCTGGGGCTGTTCCGACCCTGTGGAATCAGCTACCCCCAGAGATCCGGACCTTACCCATTCTCATGGCCTTCAGGAAAGCTGTTAAAACCTGGCTGTTCCAGCAGGCCTGGGGCTGTTGACCTTAGTGTTAAGGTCCAGCCCCGATTAGAACGTATGTGTGTTGTGAATTTTAAACTATTTTTTACTTATTTTGCTTTTCTTTTTTCTTCTTCTTCCATTGTAAGCTGCCCGGACTCCTCCGGGATTGGGCGGCCTATAAATTTAATAAATGAAATGAAATGAATAACAGAGTTGGAAGGTACCTTGGAGGTCTTCTAGTCCAACCCCTTGCTCCAGCAGGAGACCCTATACCAGCCCCCCCCCCAAACTAGGCAACTTTAAGACTTGTGGACAAGTTGCCAAGTTTGAAGGCTTCTGCCCTACACAATTCCGGACACATGACTGTCCAATCTCTTCTTGAAAACCTCCAGTGATGGAGCACCCACCACTTTTGAAGGCAAGCTGTTTCAGTGATTAATTGTCCTCACTGCCAGGAAATTCCTGCTTAATTCGAGGTTGGGTCTCTCTTTGATTAGTTTCCATCCAATGCTTCTTGTCCTGCCTTCAGGGGCCTTGGAGAACAGGTTGACTCCCTCTTCTTTGGGGCAGCCCCTCAAGTATTGAAAGACTGTTATCATGTCACTCCTAGTCCTTTTTAAGCTAGACATACCTAGAACAGAGAACAGAGTTGGAAGGGACCTTGGAGGTCTTCTAGTCAGGCAAGAAACCCTAGACCATTTGAGACAAGTGGCTGTCCATTCTCCTCTTAAAAACCTCCAGTGTTGAGACACCAACAACTTCTGGAGGGAAGTCAGCTCACTGATCAATTGTCCTAACTGTCAGGAAATTCCACCTTAATTCCACGTTGGTTCTCTTTTTGATACATTTCCACCTATTACTTCTTATCCTGCCCTCAAATGCTTTGGAAAATAGGTTAACTCTCTCTTCTTTGTGGCAGCCCCTCAAATATTGGAAACTCTGCGTGTCAGTCATAATATGGAGCACCCAAGCCTTCAACTGCTTGATTGTTCTCAGTAATGGGAAATTCCTCCTTAGTTCCAAGTTCTTTCGCTCCTTGATTGTTTTCCATCCATTGCCCTGCATTCTGATGCTTTGGATAAAAGGTTCCCCCACCCTCCCTTCTTCGAGGAAGCCCCTCTATCAGGCCTGCAGCCATATTGGATCTCTTGGCCTGCCACACTTTCTATTATTCTGCTATGCATTTTCTATGGTGGGAAAATGGGAGGATTGTACGGAGTTAGATGCTAGGTAGCCATAACAACATTCTTTCTAGAAAGCCAAGGTCATCCTTTGTCTCTGCACCTGACTGGAACGGGATGGGTGGAAGCTGCCAGCATGACAGGGGAAGATTGGACCATGGGATGGACTGGTGGGTGTGGGGGCAAATCGTGAACTTTCAACTGGGTGGGGAAAAACCGGGAAGCTTTCAGATTCAGGTTTTCCCAGATGTGCCAATGTGGCTCTCTTCATAAATGGGAACTTTGAGGAATCCCTTGCCTGGGACTCTGATTTAACTTTGGATGCTATTTGGAACCCTGACACTCTCAAGTATTGGAATACTGTATATCATCCATAATATGTTTTATCATCTAGATGCCTGGTCCTCTTTGTAGTGGTAATGTTGTGTTTTATACACAGTACCTGAGCTGGAAGGGACCTTGGAGGTCTTCTAGTCCAACTCCCTGTTGGAGCCAGAGACTCTGTACCCCTCTGGACAAAAGGCCATCCAGTCTCTTCTTGAAAGCCTCCAGTAACCTTGTGGTTTTTTTTAGCTCTTATCGAACTTATCGTCACACTCAGAATTCAAAAATATTTGTCTAGGATGTTTTCCAGGGGCCCTTTTTTTTCTTTTTCATTATCAGGAGCATATTCTGTTCCGATGCAAACAGGGCACATTGTGTTTCAAACACATTTTGAGTGCATTCAGATGAAAGGCGCTGGCTTTGACACCAAGACTTAATATTTTACTGATCTCTTTGGAGCTAGAAGTTGTGAGTGCTCCACACACTAGTCGCAAGTCGCATTATAAACAGCTATGGAACGTGGGCGGGCAGGCGGGTGGGCCCAACAAGCCACCGTACTGGTACAGTGGCCGCTGCTCCTGGCTACTACTGGTATGGCTGTACTGGTTGGTCCCCAGGAGGTGCTTGATTCCCTCTGACCCTCCATTACAGCATAAAAGCCATCCTGGGTAGGGGGCCCCAATCTGCCACACAGGGACCTACTCTGTGGGGGTTTCAGGCTCCCCCCTAAGAGACCCATTATTGGTCTCTAGTTACCCCTATTCCCAAGCCTTGGCTTATGGATGCTCCAGGAGTTATCTAATACACATTCTATTTGCTCCAGGCCATCCCCAGAGAGGGGTTCCTACTGGCTCGGACTGGTTCAGCCGAGTAGGTAGTAACTCGGCTGCCCACGCATCCAAACCGGTTCTACAGTGCCACCACCTTGTTTTTTGCTTCTGTGCGTGTGCAAGCAATTTTTTTTAACTACTGTGCATGCACTTACACGCCTGAAGCACTTCCCTGAGCGAACTGAGAGTAAAAGAATCCGGAACTCACCCCTGGTCATCTCTCTTCCTAACTTCTAGCTGAGGTCTGCCCAGCTACCCCCAGTGGTCCGGACCTTACCCACTCTCATGGCCTTCAGGAAAGCCGTTAAAACCTGGCTGTTCCGGCAGGCCTGGGGCTGTTGACCTTAGTGTTAGGGTCCAGCCCTGATTGGAATGTATGTGTGTTGTGAATTTTAAGCTATTTTTACTTATTTTGCTTTTCTTTTTTTCTTCTTTCGTTGTAAGCCGCCCGGAGTCCTTCGGGATTGGGCAGCCTATAAATTTAATAAATGAAATGAAATGAAATGAAATTTTGCCTAACTCTTTCTTACTTTTATCAGCTTTCCAACTGCCCAGAATTGTTAAAAAGCTTTACACATACATAGAGGTGGTATTCAGCCGGTTCGGATCGGTTCAGATGAACCGGTAGCGGAGATTTTGAGTAGTTTGGAGAACCGGCGAATGCCACCTCTGGCTGGCCCCGCCCTTCTGCCCCCATCATATCCTGTCCTGTATTCTCTTGTTTTTTAGCTCAGCTGATTCGTGCAGCAGCTCAGCGCAACAGCACTGACACCAAGGGTGGTCTTTGAGTGTTACATGTGCTTTTAAAATGCGCGTTAGGCACACACGAACATACGAAGCGTGTTCTCATAGAACCGGTAGGAAAAGACTTGGAATACCATCACTGCACATAAATATTTCCTGTGGATAAGCAGTCTTTGTTCTTGTCGGACAGATTCCACAATAGAACAGAACAGAATAGAACAGAAGAGTTGAAAGGGACCTTGGAGGTCTTCTAGTCCAACCCCCTACCTAAGCAGGAAACCCTATACCCTTCCAGACAAATGGCTATCCAACATCTTCTTAAAGACTGGAGCATTGTGTTGGAGCATTTACAACGTCTGGAGGCAACTTCTGTTCCACTGGTTAATTGTTCTCACTGTCAGGAAATTTCATCTCAGTTCTAAGTTGCTTCTCTCCTTGATTAGTTTCCACCCATTGCTTCTTGTTCTACCCTCAGGTGCCCTGGAGAATAGTTTGACTCCCTCTTCTTTGTGGCAACCTTGAGATATCAGAAGACTGCTATCATGTCTCCCCTGGTCCTTCTTTTCATTCAACTAGACATCCCCAGTTCCTGCAACCGTTCTTCATATGTTTGAGTCTCCAATCCCCTGATCCTCTTTGTTGCTCTTCTCAAGAGTCAGGCTTCCTGATTTACTTTCCAGTGTGTGTCATGACCTGGCTTTATTTTAGCAGACAGCCCCTCCGAAGAGAAGGACTAGGGGAGACTTGACCATCCCGGAGTATTGAAACCCCATCCAGAACTCGGGATGGGAGACCACCTGGTCCCAGGTTTCAATGTTCACACCGTCCAATTCTCCCCACAGGTTCCCAGGTTGAAACATGTGGGCCTTCCTGCTCTGGATCTTCTTCTGCAGCCTGATTGGGCCTCTGCAAGGCGGTGTAAAAGAAAACTCCCCGGGAGGCATAGGAGTCATCAGCAGAGCAGCTGCAAACCAATGTAAGGAGAACTCTTGGCTTGATTCGCAGCGTCCGAGGAAAACCCTTGTTTTCTGCTCTTTCCCCCGTCCCAGAGGTGTTTTTTTCAAGAGGCAACTGGATTTTCTGGTTTCTCCTTGGAAGAGATTTCACTTCTCATCCAAGAAGCTTCTTCAGCTCTGGCTGGATGGGGGGAAATGGAAGGATTTTTTTTTAATTTTTATTTTATCAATTTCATATATACATTCACAATTATATGATCTCATAACTGTTATTAATAATATGTATTTATAACAATTTTTTCCCTACAGTTGACAATATACTTGAAGACTTCTTTCTTACCATCCCCTAGATCCATCTTATCTTACAACGGTCCTACTTCTTCTTCCCTCCCTCCCTCTTTCCTTCCCTCGTTTCTTCTCTCCTACTCCCCTTCCTTCCCTCCCTCCTTCCCCTTCCCTCCTTCTCTCCTTCCCTCCTTCTCTCCTTTCCTCCTTCCTTCCCTCCCTCCTTCCTTCCCTCCTTTCCTCTCTCCTTCTCTCCTTCCTTTCCCCCTTCCTTTCCTCCTTCCTTCCCCCTTCCTTCTCTCCTACATTCCCTCCTTCCTTCCCTCCTTTCTTCTCTCCTACTCTCCTTCCTTCCCTCCTTTCTTTTCTCCTTCTCTCCTTCCTTTCCCCCTTCCTTTCCTCCTTCCTTCCCTCCTTCCTTCTCTCCTACATTCCCTCCTTCCTTCCCTCCTTTCTTCTCTCCTACTCTCCTTCCTTCCCTCCTTCCTTCCCTCCCTCCTTCCCCCTTCCCTCCTTCTCTCCTTCCCTCCTTCCTTCCCGCCTTCCTTCCTTCCCTCCTTTCTTCTCTCCTGGAAATGGAAGGATTGATACTCCTTGCAGACAGAGCTGGTCCTTTGCATCCTTTTAGAGAGTCGTTGAGGCCACTTGGAGGTTTATCTCTGTCCTCAGGGTCACCTGAGTGGTGCAAATGAGGGTGGGGCCTTAATCACGTCTGCACATGTCTCACTGGCATTGTGCTGCGTACCCCAAGGATAAAACACCCAGACACAAACCGAGCGACACGGTATAGGCAGCACAATGCAATGAGACATATGTAGATTGTAAACTGGGGAAACAAAACAGGCATTTCATAAATGCATGGCACAACATAGGAGAACAAACCTGCCAGATTCAACCCGCATTTAAGAGACAAAGACCCCTCTTTCAAAGACAGAAAAGTCCAAATATTGGACAGAGAGGACCACTGGTTTGGAAGAGGGTCAAAGAGGCCATCTAGGTCCAAATGGAACAGCCCCTCTCTCAACAGAATTTCTTTCTGATAGAGTCTCACCTCCTGCTCATTCAGTTCCCAGATGCCCCGCACAAAGGACATCCGGACCACTGGGTCAAGGAGTAAGTAAACCAGAGGTGCCAACCTCAACTGTGCCCTTTTCTTTTTGGTGGGGGCGGGAGTGGAGCTGTTACTTAAGGGCTTGAAACTTCCTTGAGGCCGGTTGTTATCTGTTGTGCAACTTTAATTATACAAAATTGTTCTCTCCCATGGATGGAAGGCTGGCTGGCTGGCTGGCTGGCTGGCTGGCTGGCTGGCTGGCTGGCTGGCTGGCTGGCTGGCTGGCTGGCTGGCGGGCGGGATGGATGGATGGATGGATGGATGGATGGATGGATGGATGGATGAGAATTATAGATGGATGGATGCATGGTTGATGATGGAGGGAGGGAGGAATGGAGGATGATGGGGGGAGGATGGTAGATTGGTGGGTGGGTGGATCCATGAAGAATGGATGAATGAAGTGATGGATGGATGGATGTTAGAGATGAAGATGACAGATGGATGGATGGATGGATGGATGGATGGATGGATGGATGGATGGAATGGAGAATGATAGATAGATGGGTGGGTAGGTGGATGAAGGATGAAGGATGGAGGATGATAGATGAATGGATTATGATGATGATGGATGGACGATGGGTGATGGAGGATGGAAGATGATGGATGGATCGATGGAATGGAGGATGATAGAGATAGATGGGTGGGTGGGTGGGCGGATGGGTGAATGGATTGAGGATGATGGATGAATGGATGATGATGATGATGATGATGATGATGATGATGATGATGATATGATGATGGATGAAGGCTGGGTGGATGATGTTGATAGAGGACAGATGGAGGACAATGGATAGGTGGATGGATGGATGCATGGATGGATGGATGCATGGATGGATGGATGGATGGATGGATGGATGGATGGATGGATGGATGATGGATGATGATGGATGAAGGATGAAGGATGAAGGATGATGGATGATGGATGGATGGATGATGGATGAAGGATGATAGATGGGTGGATGATGGATGGATGGATGATGTTGATAGATGGCAGATGGAGGATGATGGATGGATAGATGGGTGGGTGGATGGATGGATGACAATGGATGGGCGGATGGGAAGATGAAAATCAAACCGTCCTCCTCCAAATCCTACTATTAAAAAAGGACATTCCATGGCCCAATACCACAAAGCTCTGGGACAGTGGTGGGTTTCAAATTTTTTTAGAATCTCTTCTGTAGGTGTGGCCTGCTTTGTGGGGGGTGGCTTGCCGGCCATGTGATCTGGTGGGAGTGGCTTTGCGGTCATGTGACTGGGTGGGCATGGCCAACTTGTAAAATGTGGTGAAACTCACTTAACAACGCTCTTGCTTACCAACCAAAATGTTGGCTCAGAAACTCTGGCATTTGAAGCACGCAACTCTTAAAGCTGTTGAGTTACAAGACCCTTGCACCCCTAACCCTTTAAGGAAAAAAAAACACCTGGGGTGTTCAAACTTGACAGCTTTAAGACTTGTGGACTTCAACTCCCAGAATTCCTCCTCTCGCTCTTCATCTTGATGATGTGCGGACGGGCGAGGGGGAGGGAGCTGGAACCGGTTCTAAACGGCACAGTAGATTTGTAGAACCTCTTCCATAGAAGAGCTTAGAACTGGCAGGAACCCAGCCCTGCTTTGGGAGCTGCAAAAGTCCCTCTGGGGCCCCCTCAGAGGAGGACTAAGAGACACTAAATCAAGGGTAGTAGAAACGCTACTAGAAGCTGCAGCCGGGCTTCAAAAGCGGAGTTGCAGCTACCCCCTTGAATTTTTGCCAGTCTCCAGGGGAGGCTCCTGTCCCTGGTCAGGAGCCACGGTGGCGCAGTGGTTAAATGCAGCACTGCAGGCTACTGCTAGATCAGCAGGTCAGCGGTTCAAATCTCACCGGCTCAGGGTTGACTCAGCCTTCCATCCTTCCGAGGTGGGTAAAATGAGGACCCAGATTGTTGGGGGCAATATGCTGACTCTCTGTAAACCGCTTAGAGAGGCCTGAAAGGCCTATGAAGCGGTATATAAGTCCACTGCTATTGCTATTGCTATTGCTATTGGTCAGCCCTGTCCTGGCCAACAGAGCACCGTGTTGCAGGACACCGGTTGACATCTGCAGGTGTTACCCACGTAACACCTATCCTCCGCGAGCTGCACTGGCTGCCTATTGGTCTCCGGATACGCTTCAAGGCGCTAGTCGTCACTTATAAAGCCCTTCATGGTATTGGACCTGGGTACTTGAGAGACCGCCTGCTGCCAATTGCCTCCAATAGACCGATTAGATCCCACAGACTAGGCCTCCTCCGAATCCCATCCACTGGCCAATGCCGACTGGCGACTACCCGGAGGAGAGCCTTCTCTGTGGCTGCTCCGACCCTCTGGAACGAACTCCCCGTGGAGATTCGAACCCTCACCACCCTCCAGGCCTTCCGCAAAGCCCTCAAAACCTGGCTGTTCCGACAGGCCTGGGGCTAAAGAGCTGTTGCCCCCGTCTCGAATGGTATGACTGTCGTGAGTCTTAAATTATATATTGTTATGTTGTTGTTTTTAAATCTTTTGTCTGTATCCCCCTTCCCCGGTTCGAGTTGTGAGCCGCCCTGAGTCCCTTTCGGGGGGAAAAGGGCGGCATATAAATTTAATAAACTGAACTGAACTGAACTGAAGAAGGACCTGCCTCTCTTGGGCCCTGGCCGTCCCGTCTCTTGCATCAGCCGGCCCACTTCTCCTTCCGCCTTTGCTCCAGGCAATGCCACCTGGTCCTTGGCTGGCTGGCAGGGCTGGCCCTTCCCTAATCCCTTGGCTGCTTCACCTGATTTGCCAGCCCAGCAGTGAGGGCAAGAAGCCCTGTCTCATCCAACCAGGATGGGCAGTGACCTTCAGAAGAGAAGGCAAACAGGGCTTCTAATCTCTGGCACAAAACAATAAAGCCCGCAGCGTTTTTTTTTGGCTTATCAGGGACAGTCCCTGAGTCCACAGGGGTTTGCTTGAATTGGCCCAGAAGCCAGAAGAAGAAGCCCACAAAGAGGCCATTCTTCTCTGCGTTGCCCTGAAAGCTGAGGTCAGTTTCTTCCGCCGGCCTCTGGCGTCCGTGGCCCTGCAGTGTTGGATGAAGAAAAGGGGGAATGGGTCTTTATGGATCACGGATCGATGCCTTAGCGCAGCAACGTCAAACC
>NW_022473744.1:0-17500 GCF_009769535.1 Thamnophis elegans | reverse complement strand
GAAGAAGAGGAGAAGGAGGAGAAAAGGAGTAGAAGAAGAAGGAAAGGAGAAGGAAAGAGGAGAAAAGTGAAGAAGAGGAGGAGGAGAAAAGGAGGATGAGGAAAAGATGAGGAAAAGGAGAAGGAGAGAGGGAAAAAGTGAAGAAGAGGAGAAGGAGAAGAAGAAAAGAAGGAGAGAGGGAAAAAGTGAAGAAGAGAAGGAGGAGAAAAGGAGGAGAAGACAAGGAGAAGGAGGAGGAGGAGAGAGGAGAAAGGTGAAGAAGAAGAAGAGGAAAGGTGGAGAAAGAGAAGGAGAAAGGGAAAAGGAAGGGGAAGCGGAAGAGAAAATGGAAGGAGCATGAGATAGAGAAGATGGAAGATCCTAGTTGGGCCATGAAATGTTGGCAAGAAGACAACTAAGAGCAAAGAGCACCAAGGACCCCTCCCCTCCTCCTCCAACCCCCTCCTCTTCTAGCACTGATCATCTTCCTTAAGTGGGTCATGAAACGTCTGCAAGAAAACCCCAAGGGCCCCACAGCTCAACCTCGAGCTACAAATATTCTCTTCTATCCACTACAGGATTAAGTGGAGACCAGGAGTTGGGTCTCCCCAGCCTTAGATGGATACTCTAGTCCAGCTTCCCCCAACCTCAACCTGCCTCAGTTTCCCCAATGGCTGTGCCAGGCATTGGCTGGGAGTTAGGCAGGGGAGGGTCCTCCCTGTGACAATTGTTGACAATTGTTGGGGAGGGGGCTGGGTTTTAAGAATGAGCCATAGGAACTTTTATCTCACTGTCTTGAAAACTGGGCTCCATACGCTCAGCCAGGATAATAAAAGTGATGAACCTCGATAAATAAAATTAAAAATATTCTAAGAATAACCATGATGGAACTATCCATCCGCCAGTCAGTGCCGACTGGCGACTACGCGGAGGAGAGCCTTCTCGGTAGCAGCTCCGACCCTCTGGAACGATCTCCCCGTGGAGATTCGCACCCTCACCACCGTCCAGGCCTTCCGCACAGCCCTCAAGATCTGGCTATCCCGTCAGGCCTGGGGATAAGACTTTACTCTCGCCCCTCCCGAATGTTGAATGAATGTTGGGTCTTTTATTGCTAATTATTTTTTATTCACATTTTCTTTTTGTGTTTTGTCCTGCACTCCCCTCCCCTATTATTGTAAGCCGCTGTCAGCTTCTGCTTTGCTGTTGCTTCAGCTGCCATGAAACGGGAAGGGGGGGGCGTGTATGTGGGAGGGATTTAATTGACGTGCTGGAGGAAGGTTCTAGGATGTACCAGTCGTTGGGAGTACGCATGCGTACGTGTTTCCCGCCTGCATCAACGGCCTACACATTCCATCTTCGGCCTGTCTGTTTGAAGTTATCTCACACCTGACATTTGAAGGACTTATGATTGGACTGGAGCTTTGATCCTAGGGGGGGGAACGGGTTTCCCTATATATCAATTGCTTTCGCGCCATATTATTCAGATCTTGCTTCACTACTGCTCGCTTACCATTTATAATTAGTAAAAGTACTTTGGATTTCCAACCCATGGAGTCTCTTAGTCTTCTTTCCTAATTATGGAGTGGAGTGGGCCCTGACAAGAAGCAAGATCTGAATAATATCCCTTTCCAGGAGATTTACGTCTACCGAGAAGGGAAAGAATGTCTTCTCCGACCAGAGAGGAGGAGGGCGCAACTGGAGGGGATTCCAGTGAACTAGGACCTCCCGACCTTTCTTTACACCAGCCCAGCCCGTCTGACCGACCTTTGCACGAAGATTTATTTCAACTGCAAATTTCCAGTCAGCCTGAACCTTCCCCCCCACCCCGTTGGTCAATTTCCGCGGGGCAAAGAGAGATAGAGACAAGCTGGAATGCTGGGCTCACCCAAAGACCACCTCCGCAAACTTCGCTGGAGCCAGGTGCTGTGAGAAAACCTCAGGCGAGTGAAGTCCCTGACTATTGGAGCCAAAGGTACTGTGGGGAAAGCAGAGGGGGCGATGAAGGAGAATGGAGAGGCTATCAGCACCGGGGCCCGATGAGAAAACCCCAGCGGAGTGAATTACCTGATTATTGGGGTCAAACATTTTTGGAAGAGAGAAGGGGGGAGGAGGAAAGAGACTGGAGAAACTGGCAACGTTACCCACGCCAGGATTCTCCCCCCCCCCTCGGCCCGTGTCTCCCCCTGCGGCTAGAGGTTTCGCTGATCAAAGAGGACCTCCCCCCCAGCCTCCCCCCCGAAGACATCGAATGGCTAAAATCCCTCCCTTGCCTGTACGTTTTAAGGGGGATTCTACTAGCCTTCCCTCCTTTCTTATGCAAGTGTTTAACTACATGGAAATTTATGGCCGGGACTTTGAATCTGACACTTTAAGGGTCAGAATGATTCTTTTATCTTTGGATGGTGAAGCGGCTACATGGTCGACTGCTTTGCACATGTCTGGGTCTCCCCTCTTGGGGAATTTCAACCGTTTTATGGAGGCTTTCCGCCAACGTTTTGATGACCCATTAACTGAGAAGCGGAACAAATTGAAGTTTTTAACCTTCGACCAAGACGATAGACCTGTCGCCCAATACATCCAGGAATTTCAGTGTCTCTCACAATACATGAGAGGATGGGGGGAGGACGCCCTTCTGGACAGATTTGCCGAAGGGTTGAACGCAGACATTTATCAACAGTGTGTCAATCGTAACCTGCCAAGACGCTTAATCACGTGGTTTGAGCATGCTGCAGACGCCGAGCTTGACTTGATCCGTCTGCGTTATGCCACAGAAGAAAGAAGGAAGCGGAAGGAGAGGGCTGCCAGGTCCCTCCCCCCTCCTACTACGCAATCGTTCTCCAAACGACGAGGCGACGCAAGAGGGCCCCCTTCTGGCTCCTCCAGACCGTTAACATGCTTTCGTTGTGGCAAGCTTGGGCACACCGCCCCCGAATGTCGGGCTAAACTGCCTCTCTCTGCCCAACCCCCTCCCAGACGTGATGACAAGCCTGCCAGAGGCTCTGAAAAGAAGAAGAAGGAGACAGCGTTCGCTGGGGAAACCAACCCCCCTCCTTTTGCCCAGCCATTAAAGGGTGACGCAGATGCTAACTCCTCTTCTTCTGAGGACTCTGATGACGACACATCGCCTCGCTGGGTGAGTTCAAACAAGGGGCCCCTTCTCATTCCTATTGAATTAAAAGTTCCTCCTGAGGGGACCCCTGCCACCCTCCTAGCTTTACTTGATTCTGGCTGTTCCCGATCCATGATCAATCCCGCCATGGTAGAAAAATTGGGCATCAAATTGCGCACTTTGAAAACCCCGATTGTGTTTTGCCAAATAGATGGCTCGATTGCGGGGGGGGGGGGGCGCCCATTTTTTTACTGAGCCTTTGGAAATGAAAATGGGTACCCATACTGAATTAATCTCTTTTGTGGTCGCGCCTGGCATGGACAGACCACTCATTTTGGGCATCCCATGGCTCCGGAAGTGGAACCCTCACATAAATTGGCGGACAGGCCGCTTGCGTGTTCGCTCGAAGGTGCCTCCAGTGGGGGAGGGCTCTCCGGACCAACCTGAAGTCACTGACGTTCCTGAAGTAGCCGCTAGAGGGCAGGAGAGGATTGCAGGAGAGGAAAAAATCCCGAAAGAATATTTGGATCTTAGGGACGTCTTCAGCGAGCGATCTTCGGACATTCTACCCCCCCACAGGCCTACTGATTGCTCCATTGACATTTTACCCGGGGTCAAACTCCCAAAACCCCGCATTTACTCCATGTCACCCAGGGAAATGGAGGAGATGCGTTCTTTCATTGACAAAAATTTGAAACGTGGGTTCATTGAACCGGCTCGACCCAAAGTGGCTGCCCCTGTCCTATTTCGTGAAAAGAAAGATGGGTCTCTTCGTTTATGCTGTGACTTTCACAACCTTAACGCAATCTGTACTCAAAACCTCTACCCACTACCATTGATGAAGGACTTGTTGGCGCAACTGGGGAAGGGCCGCATCTTCACAAAATTGGACCTGCGGGAAGCTTACTATAGAGTACGCATTAAGGAAGGGGACGAATGGAAGACCGCATTCAACTGCCCTCTTGGTTGTTTCCAGTTCCGAGTTATGCCTTTTGGCCTACAGGGGGCTCCTGCTGTGTTCATGCAATTCATTAATGAGATCCTCCACGATCATCTCTATAAGGGCGTTATCGTCTATCTGGACGATATCCTCATTTATACTCGCTCTTACGACCACCACGTCAATCTCGTGCGCACTGTCTTGAAAAAACTCCGTGCTGCCAACCTATATGCCAAATTGTCTAAGTGCGAGTTTCACCAAACGACTATTGACTATCTGGGCTACCGTATCTCCTCGGATGGCGTTGAAATGGACCCTGAAAAAGTGAAGGCGGTCACTGAGTGGGACGCTCCCAAAACTCGTAAACAGTTGCAAAAATTTTTGGGTTTCGCTAATTTCTACCGTCAATTTATTCCCTCTTTTGCCAACATTGCTCTCCCTATCACTAATTTACTCAAGACTAAAGGCGACCTGAAGCCTAAACCCAATAAGCCTTTGGACTGGACCATGGAATGCCAGGCGGCATTCGAAAAACTTAAACGCCTTTTTGCCGCTGAACCAGTTCTTAAACATCCTGATCTCAACCAGCCTTTCGTCGTCCAGGCGGATGCCAGTGATGTCGCTGTTGGGGCCGTTCTGCTACAAGCCAATGACCAAGGTAACTTACAGCCTTGCGCGTACACCTCGCGTAAACTCACTGACACAGAGCGGCGCTGGGCGGTTTGGGAGAAGGAGGCTTTTGCGGTCCGTTGGGCCCTCGCTACTTGGCGCCATTTCCTCGAAGGCTCTAAACACCCATTTGAAGTGTGGACTGACCACAAGAACTTGGAAGCGTTACGCACACCTCGTCGTCTCTCCCCCAAACAGATGCGGTGGGCCCAATATTTTAACCGTTTCAATTTCACTCTCAAGTATATCCCGGGCGGAAAGAACTTCATGGCCGATGCTTTGTCCCGATTACCTCAGTATAATTGTTCCAAACTGAGTATCGTCCAACCGCTCTTGGCAGCTCCGGTACTCACACGTCAACAGACCAAAGCTCAGGAGGTAGTGCCTCACGATCTACTTTCTGACCTCAAAGCGGCTCTTCATCAAGACGACTGGTTCCTGACCCATCGGGACGAGTGCACCATGAGGGACGATCTACCGTGGATTGGTGCTAAATTATACGTCCCCGCTTCCCTACGACTTGTCGTCCTTCGTCGCGCTCATGACTCCAGGATGGCGGGTCATTTTGGGTTCGTCAAGACTTTGCACCTCGTGAAGAGACAATTCTGGTGGCCTTCTTTAAAAAAGGACATTGAACTTTATGTGGCCAGTTGCCCAGTTTGCGCGGCCGCCAAAAAGCCGCCGGGGAAACCGCAGGGACTTCTACAGTCTGTTGCCCGCCCAGTTGCACCTTGGAAGGAGATTTCTATGGACTTTATTGTTGAGCTCCCCGAAAGCCAGGGCCACACCGTCGTCTGGGTAGTCACTGATTTGTTTTCCAAGCAAGTTCATTTCGTCCCTTGCCACAAAATTCCTTCCGCCAAGGCGTTGGCTAAATTGTTTCTTTCCCACATCTACCGGTTGCATGGGGTTCCCGACCGTATTATCTCCGATCGTGGAGTCCAATTCACATCTAAATTTTGGAAGGAGTTCCTTGCACGCATTGGTTCCACCCAAGGCCTTAGCTCCGCCTACCATCCTCAGACTAATGGCGGCTGTGAACGTACTAATTCCGTCCTTGAACAGTATTTACGTTGTTTCATCAATTATCAACAGGACGATTGGGTTGACTTGTTACCACATGCTGAAGTGGCCTATAACAATTCGGTTCACTCCAGTACGGGCTTCACCCCTTTCCGGGTTGTTTACGGCCAGGATTTTGTTCCTATTCCCGAACTGCCTACGGCCCAACCTCAGGTTCCTTCCGTTGCAGACTGGAGCGAACGTCTCAGTCGCCTTTGGCCCCTGACTCTTTCCACCTTGGACGCTGCCCATAAGGCTCATAAGAAGCAGGCTGATAAGAAACGCTCTCAGCCCTATGATTACCACGTTGGAGATTTAGTGTATTTGTCCACGAAATTCTTGCATACTACACAAAAATCGAAGAAATTGGGTCCCAAGTATGTTGGCCCTTTCCCAATTGTTAAAGTTATCAATCCTGTTTCGGTTCGTTTGCAATTGCCCAAGCATCTGAACCGTATCCACCCGGTGTTCCACATTAACCTCATCAAACCAGTTCGGGTATCCAACCTCAGGCCCGCGGATGACCCTCCACCTGCTCCCTTACTTGTGGATGGAGAACATCATTTTGAAATTCGTGAAATTCTTGATTCCCGTAGGCACCGTAATCGCATCCAATACCTTGTGGCTTGGAAACATTTCCCCCCCTCTCACACGGAATGGGTTGATAAGTCCCACGTTCGTGCGCCCCGCTTACTCCAGAGATTTTATGCTTCTTATCCCGACAAGCCTTGACTTCCCTCCCCTCCCTTTTTCATTTGTTTTCTTATTTGTCTGTTTCGTTTGTTTTTTCTTCCAGGCCTGACAGCCTTTTTCCGGGGGACGGCCGGATGTCAGCTTCTGCTTTGCTGTTGCTTCAGCTGCCATGAAACGGGAGGGGGGGGGGGCGTGGATTTGGGAGGGGTTAATTGATGTGCTGGAGGAAGGTTCTAGGATGTACCAGTCGTTGGGAGTACGCATGCGTACGTGTTTCCCGCCTGCATCAACGGCCTACACATTCCATCTTCGGCCTGTCTGTTTGAAGTTATCTCACACCTGACATTTGAAGGACTTATGATTGGACTGGAGCTTTGATCCTAGGGGGGGGAACGGGTTTCCCTATATATCAATTGCTTTCGCGCCATATTATTCAGATCTTGCTTCACTACTGCTCGCTTACCATTTATAATTAGTAAAAGTACTTTGGATTTCCAACCCATGGAGTCTCTTGGTCTTCTTTCCTAATTATGGAGTGGAGTGGGCCCTGACAGCCGCCCTGAGTCCCCTCAGGGAAAAGGGCAGCCTATAAATGCTTAATAAAAAAAAAAAAAGAGGCGATAAAAAGGCAAAGGAATAACAATAGCAGTAGACAAAACACCAAGACCAGATGGATTACTTTCAGAAGTTTATAAACACTTACAAGATCTACCAAACTTGCCAATGTTAAAGGTTTATTAAGAAGTACTATTCGAAGCTAAGATACCAAATTCGTAGAGAGAAGCAAACATTACATTAATGTCTAAAAGAAGACACAGATTTAACACAGATAAAGAACTATAGGCCTATATCACTATCACAGCACGGCTGGCTGGGGAATTCTGGGGGTTGAAGTCCACATATCTTAATAGGTTAGGTTAGGAAACACTACCCTAAGTGGTAGCAGCTCGAAAGCATGTAAAAAATGCAAGTGGAAAAATAGGAACCACCTTCGGTGGGAAGGGAACAGCGTTCCGTGCGCCTTCGGCATTGAGTCATGCCGGCCACATGACCCCGGAGACATCTTTGGACAGCGCTGGCTCTTCGGCTTTGAAACAGAGATGAGCACCGTCCCCTGGAGGCAGGACCGACTAGAACATATGTGCGAGGGGAACCTTTACCTTAAAGGAACAGTTGTAAGTAGAGGGCAGGGGTGGGTTTCAACCGGTTCGCAGTGGTCCCCGCGAACCGGTTGATCAGCGAACCCAGAACTAAGTAACTTCCGAGAACGGCGAAGGGCCCACCCGGTCTTTGAAGGCTTCTGCGCTTCCACGCAGGTGCATGGCACATATAGCGCCTGCACAATTCTCTGTGAGCAGCTGGAGCATCGTGCAGGTGCTAAGACGCATGCGTGAACTGCGTGCGTGCACGAGGACGCCGCCGGCCCCATTCCAACCGAACCGGTTGGAACGGGATAAGCAACCCACCATTGGTAGAGGGCTACATGGGTATTTTTGACTGGGAGATCACTCCGGATATTGTCCTCAACAAGGTTCTGGGTGGATTTAGCAAGATCCTCTCTGACCGTTCTTTGTGCCGGACGTGCGTCAGTGGGAGAGTCCCAATCCACCTGAAATTCTACTCTCTCCAACCTCTTGACCCCAAATCCTTTGAAACCTGTTTTGCAAACATCACCTGGCTGAGTGCCTGAGAAATTGCATAAAGGCAGCGTAGCATCTCAGTTATTTGAGGACACCAACATGTCTCTCCCTGTAAAAATCCCAAGGGTCCTTCCCCCCCCCGAATAGGCCTTCCAGGTATGATTCTGAAGCTGAGTCCCAAAGAGCCGAGGTGGCGCAGTGGTTAGGGTGCAGTACTGCAGGACACTTCAGCTGACTGCTATCTGCAGTTCGGCAGTTCAAATCTCACTGGCTCAAGGTTGACTCAGCCTTCCATCCTTCTGAGGTGGGTGAAATGAGGACCCGGATTGTTGTTGGGGGCGATATGCTGACTCTGTAAACCGCTTAGAGAGGGCTGAAAGCCCTATGAAGCGGTATATAAGTCTAACTGCTATTGCTACTGCTATTGCTATCAATACATCTAAATTCAGCAGAGAGGCAGGGGAAGCTCTCAAAACATGAGCCAGTGATCCACGGAAGAGGTTCACGAAAGGATGGCTTCCTGTTCCATTCTGCTTTCAGCCCCCCGTAGGCTGCAGCTTCACCCGACAGGTCTCCAATCGAGTCAATCTCTCCTTCAATCTTCTTCTCCCAAGAAGGGCCAGGTAGATCTCTCAACCTCCAGCATGGCAGGAATCTGGCTCGGTCTGTTTTGGAAAAGGTCTGACTCAATCCATAGCATGTGCCGGGAGAGCAGGACATGGAGTTGTTAGGATTCTTCCTTGGTGACATTCACAAAACCAGCAGTGCCACGAATTTTGTGGAACGCTAACAATGCAAGCATGAATGTTAAATCCTTGCATCCATTGGCTCAACTTCTTGGCGCTCACAAAAGAGCTTCCTGCTTCTTCGTTCTCTTAAACTGGTTTCATAACTAGACGGAGTGGCTCCATCGAAACGTGTAATTGACAGACGCGTCGATAAGGAATATCTCTTCGCTTGGGAGAAGTTTAAATCTTCACGGATTTAGGTGATTTAGGGCTCCCTGGTGCTCTCTGAGCTTGGCTGTGTTTTTTTTTTTCCCTTGCAGATGGCTCTTTTTTAAATATATATATATTGTGGCAACCGAAACTTCCCGTGATCTTTTCCCTCAGTTAGCAGGAGTTCCAGATTCTGGAACAGCTTTGTTCCCTCGGCCATCCGTCTGGTGAAGCCATAAACATGTAGAACTAGGCAATGTTGTCTCTCTGTGTAAGATCATCTATGTGGGTATATACATGGTTTTGTATTTATTTATTTATCTTGTTGTGTTTATGTAGTGTAAAATTGGAGGAGGTATGCAATGAAATTTAATTAGAAATGTATGCCGATTAGTGGACATTCAAAGTGACAATAAAGTTATTCCATTCCATTCTCTATTCTCTTCTCTATTCTATTCTATTCTCTCGTCTCTTCTCTATTCTATTCTCCTCTTCTCTTCTCTATTCTATTCTATTCTCTATTCTCTATTCTCTATTCTATTCTCCTCTTCTCTTCTCTATTCTATTCTATTCTCTATTCTATTCTCTATTCTCTATTCTCTATTCTCTATTCTCTTCTCTTCTCTATTCTAGTCTATTCTATTCTCTATTCTATTTTCTTCTCTATTCTCTTCTCTATTCTATTCTCTCTTCTCTTCTCTATTCTATTCTATTCTCTATTCTATTCTCTATTCTCTATTCTCTATTCTCTATTCTCTATTCTCTATTCTCTATTCTCTATTCTCTATTCTCTATTCTCTTCTCTTCTCTATTCTAGTCTATTCTATTCTCTATTCTATTTTCTTCTCTATTCTCTTCTCTATTCTATTCTCTCTTCTCTTCTCTATTCTATTCTATTCTTTCTCTATTCTATTCTCTATTCTCTATTCTCTATTCTCTATTCTCTATTCTCTATTCTCTATTCTCTTCTCTTCTCTATTCTAGTCTATTCTATTCTCTATTCTATTTTCTTCTCTATTCTCTTCTCTATTCTATTCTCTCTTCTCTTCTCTATTCTATTCTCCGCTTCTCTTCTCTTCTCTATTCTCTTCTCTATTCTATTCTATTCTCTATTCTATTCTCTCTTCTCTTCTCTTTTCTATTCTCTATTCTATTCACTATTCTATTCTCCTCTTCTCTATTCTCTATTCTATTCTATTCTCTTTTCTATTCTCTATTCTATTCTCTATTCCATTCTCCTGTTCTCTTCTCTATTCTATTCTATTCTATTCTCTATTCTATTCTATTCTATTCTCTATTCTCTTCTCTATTCTCTTCTCTATTCTATTCTCTATTCTATTCTATTCTATTCTATTCTCTATTCTATTCTATTCTATTCTATTTTCTTCTCTTCTCTATTCTATTCTCTATTCTATTCTCTATTCTATTCTCTATTCTCTATTCTATTCTCTATTCTATTCTATTCTATTCTCTATTATTCTCTATTCTATTCTATTCTCTATTCTATTCTCTTCTCTATTCTCTATTCTCTATTCTCTATTCTCTATTCTCTATTCTCTATTCTCTATTCTATTCTAGTTCCAGGTTGCTTCTCTCCTTGATAGGTTTCCACCCATTGCTTCTTGTTCTGCCCTCAGGTGCCTTGGAGAATAGCTTGATTCCCTTTTCTTTGGGGCAACCCCTGAGATATTGGAACACTGCTGTCATGTCTCCCCTAGTCCTTCTTTCTATTAAACTAGCCACGCCCAGTTCCTGCAACCGTTCCTCATGTGTTTCAACCTCCAGTCCCCTAATCATCTTGGTTGCTCTTCTCTGCATTGTTTCTAGAGTTTCCACATCTTTTTTACAGTGTGGTGACCAAAACTGAATGCAGGATTCTAGGTGTGGCCTTACCAAGGCATTATAAAGTGGTATTAGTACCACACTTGATCCTGATTGAATCCCGCTGTTAATGCAGCCTAGAACTGTGTTGGCTTTTTTAGCAGCTGCAGCATCTCATCTTTAAGTGGTAGTCGGGCATCCCTTCCAAAAACAAGGAAGGAAGACCTTCACAAGCAAATAAGCCTTGAATCCACCGTGACCTGGTCTTCCCAGAGTTAAATCTGGGCCTGTTCCTCCCCATAGGGCAGCTCAGGGCCAAAGATAAGGCATGGTGCCTTCTCAGATGATTGACTGATGTCTCCCTCCCTTCCTTCTTTCCTTCCTTCCTTCTTTCCTTCCTCCCTTCCTTCCTTCCTTCCTTCCTCCCTTCCTTCCAGCCTACCCCACTTTTCCCCCGCTGTGGTTGTCTTTTCAAATTACACCCATCGTTGATTTTTTTCCCCCCCTCTACATAAAGTGCATCTGTCTCCGGGATTGAATTATATCCACCCATTTTAGTGCCGAGCGGTTTGCCTGCTCAGTGTTGACTTTGGCAGCCTGGAAAAACTTGCCTAACCTGTCCTCAGCCTCTCTTATTCCGCCTCTCTTCTCTTCCCTGCTTTCCCTTGGACAAAAAAAAAAGCTTTCTGGGGAAAAAAATAATAATAAATAAAAGAGCAACTGCCAGTCACCAAAGGGGATTAGCCGCCAGAAGGAAATGCAGTAAGAATTCGAGCCATGATAAGAGTGGGTAAGAAGATAAATAAACACCAGCTTAAGTCTTAGAAGGAGGGAAGAGGCAGGAAGGAAGTTGAGAAGGCTGTTCCTGGATTGTGGGTCCTTTTGTACACCCTGAGCTGGGTGGTTTTCCTGTAGGCGTTTCATGACCCAAGTAGGGAACATCATCAGAGCTAGAAAGAAGTGGGATTGACGGAGTAGAGAATGGGGGGAGAGGCAGGAGGAGGAGACTGTGGGGTCCTTGATGATCTCTTGATGCTTGCTTGTTTTCTTGCAGACATTTCATGACCCAACTAGGTAACGCCAGGAAGGAAGGAAGGAAGGAAGGAAGGAAGGAAGGAAGGAAGGAGGGAGGGAGGGAGGGAGGGAAGGAGGGAAGGAAGGAGGGAGGGGGAGGGAGGGAAGGGAAGGGAAGGGAGGGAGGGAGGGAGGGAGGGAAGGAGGGAGGAAGGAGGGAGGGAAGGAAGGAGGGAGGGAAGGAAGGAGGGAAGGAGGGAGGGAAGGAAGGAAGGAGGGAAGGAAGGAAGGAGGTAGGGAGGGAAGGAAGGAGGGAGGAAGGAGGAAGGGAGGGAGGAAGAAGGAAGGAAGGAAGGAAGGAAGGAAAGAAGGAAGGAGGGAGGGAGGAGGGAGGGAGGAAGGAAGGAGGAGGGAGGGAGGGAAGGAAGGAAGGAAGGAGAGGAAGGAAGGAAGGAAGGAAGGAAGGAAGGAAGGAAAGAAGGAAGACTGTGGGGTCCTTGTTGCTCTCTGAGCTTGGGGGTTTTCTTGCAGACATTTCATGACCCAGCTAGGTAACATCATCAGGGCTAGTAGGCAGTGGGATTGGTTGCCTTTTCATACACTAGTGGCTTGCCCTGTCTGTATCAGCTGTCTGTCAGGGTTCCAAATAGCATCCAAAATTAAATCAGAGTCCAAGGCAAAAGTGTTACTCAAAGTCCCAATTGATGAAGAGAGCCATGTTGGCCCATCTGGGGAAACCCAAATCTGAAGGCTTCCCGGTTCCCCCCCCCCCAGTTGGAAGTTCAAGATCTTGCCCCCACACCCACAAGTCCATCCCATGGTCCAATCTCCCACTGCCACACTGACAGCTTCCACCCATCCAGTTCTAGCCAAGTGCAGAGGTGCAGAGACAAAGGATGACCTTGGTTTTCCAGAAAGAATGTTGTTATGGCTACATAGCATCTAATGCCATACAATCCCTCCTGCCATTTTCCCACAATAGAAAATGAATAGCAGAAGAATAGAAAGTGTTGCAGGCCTGAGATCCACAAGGAAAGAAGGCTGTCTTCTTCTTGGTTGTTCCTTCATTAGGCTGACATTTATTGCTAGTTTGCTTGTCTGAGTTGGTCATTCCTTGATGCCACCCCTGGATTATTTGGGGCACGGGGGTCGACCTGCGTGTTTCCTAAAGCTCAACATCGAGCATAGAAAAGAATCCAAGAAGTTATTTTGTGCTGAATGGCCCAAGAAAGGCGGTTCCCTTTCTTTATGCTAGAATTTATCACCTGTTCATAACACCTCCAAATTCCCCTTAATGTTTTCGATCAGAAATATGAATTTGCTGCGAAGGGAAGGGGATGTATTGTGTTTGAATCCCTGCCAGGGCACAGCGGAAAAAAAATAAAAACCTGCTCAGGGTTCTTGGTTGCCTGTCAGAAAAGAAACTTAAAAGCAGGAGAGAATGAATTTGTCCAACGACATATTAATACCGATGAACCAAATCCCATTTACTCGCCGCGGAGGCTAATAAATCGGTTTGCCAGGAGAGAGACGGCTCCTGATGGAAGCAGCTGAGCCCGCGGACGGCCGCCGTCCCTGGCTTTTCCTGCGCGGGGGGCTCAGGCCCACGAGAGCTGATCGATTGTGACAGGCGGGCACAAGCGACTCGGGTGTCGTGTCAGGATTTGCTTGGCCAGCAAATGAGAAGGACACGCCGATCCACTCAAGTGGGGAAATGAAATATTCTCTGACTTTGCAACCCCCACTGAACTACTAATGCGTTTCCCAAGCGGGGGGGGGGAGGGGGGACACCCAACAGCTACCGTGTTTAAGTCTCAGGGTCGGGCTGACCAGGCTCTGAAAACTATACTGGTGCACCAATAGAATAGGAATAGGAATAGGAATAGAATATAGAATATAGAATATAGAATAGAATATAGAATATAGAATATAGAATATAGAATATAGAATATAGAATATAGAATATAGAATATAGAATATAGAATATAGAATATAGAATATAGAATATAGAATATAGAATATAGAATATAGAATATAGAATATAGAATATAGAATATAGAATAGACTACACTAGGAATAGAATAGAATATAGAATAGGAATAGAATAGAATAGAATATAGAAAAGGAATAGAATAGAATACAATACAATATAGAATAGGAAGAGAATAGAATAGAATATAGAATAGGAATAGATTAGACTAGACTAGGAATAGAATAGAATATAGAATAGGAATAGAATAGAATATAGAATAGGAATAGAGAATAGGAATAGGAATAGGAATAGGATAGAATATAGAATAGGAATAGACTAGACTAGGAATAGAATAGAATATAGAATAGGAATAGAATAGAATATAGAATAGGAATAGAATAGAATAGAGAATAGGAATAGGAATAGAATAGAATAGAATATAGAATAGGAATAGACTAGACTAGGAATAGAATTGAATTGAATATAGAATAGGAATAGACTATAGACTAGAATAGGAATAGAATAGAATATAGAATAGGAATAGAATAGAATATAGAATAGGAATAGACTAGGAATAGAATAGAATAGAATATAGAATAGGAATAGACTAGGAATAGAATAGAATATAGAATAGGAATAGAATAGAATAGAGAATAGGAATAGGAATAGGAATAGGAATAGGAATAGGAATAGGAATAGGAATAGGAATAGGAATAGGAATAGGAATAGGAATAGGAATAGGAATAGGAATAGAAATAGAAATAGGAAATGGAATGGAATGGAATAGAATAGAATAGAATAGAATAGAATTGGAATTGGAATTGGAATTGAAGTGGAGTGGAATTGGAATTGGAATTGGAATTTAAATTGAAATGGAATGGAATGGAATGGAATAGAATAGAATAGAATAGGGAATGGGAATGGAATAGGAATAGGAATAGGAATAGGAATAGGAATAGGAATAGGAATAGGAATAGGAATAGGAAGAATAGAATAGAATAGAATAGAATAGAATAGAAGAGTTGGAAGGGACCTTGGAGGTCTTCTAGTCCAACCCCCTGCCTAGGCAGGAAACCCTATACCAGTTTAATTGTAGCTCAGGGTTGAAATGAGGGGCCCTTGGTGCTCTCTGAGCTTGGGGGTTTTCTTGCAGATGTTTCATCACCCAGCTAAGAAACATCATCAGATCTAGAAGTGAATGAGGTTTGCAGAAAAGAGGAGGTGGGGAGCCTTGGTGTTCTCTGACCTGGGTGGGGTGGCTGCAGATATTTCGTGACCCAACTAGGTGACAGATAACAGGGGGCACTGTTAGAAGAGAGGGGGAGGGGGAGAAGAAAGAGAAGGAGAAAAGGGAAAAAGAAGAGGAGGAGGAAGAAGAGGAAGAAAGGGAAGAAGAGGAAGAAGAGGAAGAAGAAAAGACTGTGAGGGCCTTGGTGCTCTCTGAGCCTGATTGTTTTCTTGCAGACATTTCACGACCCAACTAGATAACATCATCAAGGAAGGAAGGAAGGAAGGAAGGAAGGAAGGAAGGAAGGAAGGAAGGAAGGAAGGAACGAACGAACGAAGGAACGAAGGAGGGAGGGAGGGAGGGAGGGAAGGAAGGAAGGAAGGAAGGAAGGAAGGAAGGAAGGAAGGAAGGAAGGAAGGAAGACTGTGGGGTCCTTGATGATCTCTTGATGCTTGCTTGTTTTCTTGCAGACGTTTCACGACCCAACTAGATAACATCATCAAGGAAGGAAGGAAGGAAGGAAGGAAGGAAGGAAGGAAGGAACGAACGAGGGAGGGAGGGAAGGAAGGAAGGAAGGAAGGAAGGAAGGAAGGAAGGAAGGAAGGAAGACTGTGGGGTCCTTGTTGCTCTCTGAGCTTGGGGGTTTTCTTGCAGACATTTCATGACCTAGCTAGGTAACATCATCAGGGCTAGTAGGCAGTGAGATTGGTTGCCTTTTCATACACTAGTGGCTTGCCCTGTCTGTATCAGCTGTCTGTCAGGGTTCCAAATAGCATCCAAAATTAAATCAGAGTCCGAGGCAAAAGGGTTACTCAAAGTCCCAATTGATGACCCAACTAGGTAATATCATCAGTGTCAGAAGCATCTGAGATTTATGGAAAGGAGGAGACAGAGGAAGAGGACAACTGTGGGGTCTTTGGTGCCCTCTCTGTGGGATCACCTTCCCTCTGGAATGAGCTGCCCCTGGAGCTTCGCATAATCCCCGACCTCCGGTCCTTCCGATGTGCCCTAAAAAATTGGCTTTTCCAGCAAGCCAGCCTGGCCTGAATAGAATAAAATACAGGATTAATTTGGTTGTTAATTTTAATTTAATTTTTAAAATTTTATTGTAAATATCAATTGGGTTGGGGTTTTTTTGGATACTTTATTTAATGTCCCTTTTAATTTTTGTAATATGTGTTTTCTTTTATGTTGTAGGCTGCCCTGAGTCCTTGGGAGAAGGGCGGCATATAAATCCAATAAACCTCTAACCTCAAACCTCCTACCTTGGAGGACGTGGCTGATACCTTGAAGATGTTTCATTACCAAAGTACTATAGGTAACCTCATCCATGCTCTGCACTTGGGTAAATTATGATATTTAGCAATAGCAATAGCAATAGCAGTTAGACTTATATACCGCTTCATAGGGCTTTCAGCCCTCTCTAAGCGGTTTACAGAGTCAGCATATCGCCCCCAACAACAATCCGGGTCCTCATTTTACCCACCTCGGAAGGATGGAAGGCTGAGTCAACCTTGAGCCGGTGAGATTAGAACCGCCGAACTGCAGATAACAGTCATCTGAAGTGGCCTGCGGTACTGCACCCTAACCACTGCGCCACCTCGGCTCTTTCCCTAGATAAATGCAATCCTAACCCCTGCACCTTTCTTCTAGGGTGCAGTTCTCTCTTGGGGTGGCTAGATCTCAAGGTGACACTTTGGATATCCAGCCCCAACAAGCTATTCGGCAGCTGATGAAGACGGAAAAAAGAACTGCATCGTATATAAGGAACACCTAGAAATACAGGATTACCACATCTTCGGATGAGAGATTTACGGGGACCAAGGCAAGCCAACAGCTGCCCAAAACATTCGGAGCCATTCATTCCAGCCGTAGTAAAACAGAAACAGCTTCCAAGGATTGCACAGCTCAGCTGTGAAGCTGTGAGCCACACAATTGTTGGAAGCTTTTTTCCCCATTTTTTAAAGCATTTTTTAGTACCAGTTCGGGCAGTGGTGGGTTTCCAAAATTTTTCGAACCTACTCTGTGGGTGTGGCCTCCTTTGTGGGAGTGGCTTGCCACCCATGTGACCAGATGGGGGTGGCTTGTCGCCTATGTGACCGGATATGAAGATGCCGACGACACTTGTCAGAACCATCTTAAATTACCTCCCACACAGCACTGGCATGCATAAGAATAGGATGCAAACTTGTTTTTTTAAAAGGCATCTTTGGTTTGCGTCAAAACAACTTCAACACACGCAATGTTCTGATTGCACCACAAACGCAGTAGCCATCCTTACCTTTCACAGAGGCACTGAGTTTTATAAATAGGAGCATGATAGTGTAGAATAATCATATCCAAGGACCAGTGGTGGGTTTCAAAAAAGTTTGGAACCTCTTCTGTAGGGGCGGCCTGCTTTCCGGGTCCACTGGTGGAACCTCTTTTACCGGTTC
>NW_022473743.1:35000-38408 GCF_009769535.1 Thamnophis elegans | reverse complement strand
CAGAGTAGGTTCGAAAAAAATTTGAAACCCACCACTGGAACCATATCCTAAGAAAGGAGCTTTTTTTCTTTTTAATGGCAGAGAGAAAAGACAAAAACCAAATAATTTTGCTGATGGACCTGATGTCTTGAGTCCCTTATGTTCTTCTTAGGATCAGGAACCTCCCAACTTTGGGATATTTGACTTGTGGCCTTCTGTAACCCATATCTGGGCTAATGATGCATTAGGCTATGCATGGCTTCTGCAAACAATGGGTTTGAATAGCAATAGCACTTAGACTTATATACCACTTCACAGGGCTTTGAAAGAAAGGGTTGGAAAGATATTAAAGCGGGCAATTGAAATCCTTTCCTTTTTTCCCCTTACACAGAGAGAGAGAGAGAGAGAGAGGGAGGGAGGGAGGGAGGGAGGGAGGGAGGGAGGGAGGGAGAGAGAGAGAGAGAGAGAGAAACACAGGGGTTTTTTTATATATGAAAAACACTGACTGGTATTCTTGGAAGTGTGAAACTTTAGGATAATATGAAACACATGAAAATCATCATTCAGGATTCTTTTAAAAAAAAAAACCTGTTGGCAATCTTTCAGCCGAATTCAGTGAATTTGGATTAAGCTCTTCAATGCACACCCAGATTCTCGTATTTTTCTTTAAATAGAGTTACGTCCAATCTATTTAAGCCAAATTTACATCACCCAAGACAAGGGACGGAGATGGGGATGAATCCCTCTACATTTCTGCACGTCAACCAAAATTCATGAGCTTGAGCAAGGTGTCGAAGGAGAAGGCATTTCACGAGTCTTCTCCTATAGAGACAACGTTGTTCCTTAATTTGGGAGTACGTTCCCTGGGGCTCAGCACACACTGTGACTCAGATGAAACATAGACAATCACACAATAAGATTTGTCCCAGAATGGGCCAAATCCAGATGGTCTGGCTCTCCATACTTGAGCAGGTCAAGTCTGGGGACTTATCTTCACCTGAATGGAGAGGTTTACATCTACTGTGATATCGCAGAGCTTGCTTAATCTGGGAATATCCATAGATTCATTAGCCAGATTTTTTTTCCTGGATAGATGGGCAGCCATGATGGATGGATGATGGATGGATGGATGGTTGGAGAGATAGATAGAGATGGATAGATAGATATGATAGATAGATATGATAGAGAGATAGATGATAGAGAGAGAGAGAGCTAGAAGATAGCTAGATAACTAGAAGATTAGATAGATAGATAGATAGATAGATAGATAGATAGATAGAGATAGAGATAGAGATAGAGATAGAGATAGAGATAGAGATGATAGAGATAGAGATGATAGAGATTGAGATTGAGATTTGTTTTATTTATATGCTGCCCTATTCCCAGGGGGACTCAGGGCGGCTAACAACCCAAAGGGGGAAAGGGAACACAAAGTACAATACAAACATTTAAAATAGCCAACAGCCACACAACCACACAGATCGAGAGGGGAAGGGAACTCATCAACCCCAGGCCTACCGACACAGCCAGGTTTTAACGGCTTTTTGGAAGGCCTGGAGAGAGGTGAGGGTCCGAATCCCTGTGGGGAGTTCGTTCCAGAGGGCTGGAGCTGCCACAGAGAAGGCCCTCCCCCGGGTAGTAGCCAGGTGGCATTGGCTGGTAGACAGAACCCGGAGGAGGCCGACCCTGTGAGATCTAATGGGTCTTTGGGAGGTAATTGGCAGCAGGCGGTCTCTCAAGTACCCAGGTCCAATACCGATAGATAGATAGATAGATAGATAGATAGATAGATAGATAGATAGATAGATAGATAGATAGATAGATAGGAATAGAATAGAATAGAATAGAATAGAATAGAATAATAGAGTTGGAGGGGACCTTGGAGGTCTTCTAGTCCAACCCCCTGCTTAGGCAGGAAACCCTACACTAATTCAGACAAATGGTTATCCAACATCTTCTTAAAAACTTTCAGTGCTGGAGCACTGGATAGATAGATAGATAGATAGATAGATAGATAGATAGATAGATAGATAGATAGATAGATAGATAGATAGATAGATAGATAGATAGATAGATGATGGATGGATGGATGATAGAAGAAATAGCTTCTCTAGGAATTCCTATTTTGAAAAGAAACTTGAGTATGCCCACTTGAATACTAAGACAGGACCCTTGTCAAGTGAAGGCCAAGTTGTCATCAATGTCTGCTTGATTTAAATGTTCCAACCTTGTTGGCATCTTATAGAGCAGTGGTTCTCAACCGGTGGGTCGGGACCCCTTTGGGGGGGTGTCGAACGACCCTTTCGCAGGGGTCGCCGAAGACCATCGGAAAACACATATTTCCGATGGTCTTTGGAACCGAGACACCAATTTCATGGTTGGGGGTCACCACAACATGAGGAACTGTATTAAAGGGTTGCATCATTGGGAAGGTTGAGAACCACTGTTATAGAGGAAAAAGTCCTCATCTATTCATCATTCATGACAACTGAAGTTTCAGAGAAGGGATGATTCACAGCAAAGATTTGTGGTGGGTGGGTAAGTGGGGGAGGGGGAGAATTACCTTTGCAGACATTTGCTGTTGGATCTTGAGCCTATTTTGAAGTTCAAGAGATTTTTCAAGAATGGCCCATTCTAATTTTTCAATGAGCCAGGAGCCTTCACATAATTCTGAATATACATTTTTCTCCAAGGAGCCTGGACATTCTGAAAAACTTCCGATATTTGTGGTTTATAACCCCTTTTCTACAGGAAAAAAAAAGTTGCATTTCTTAAAAGCCTCCAGATAGATTACCTGCTGAAGATTAGACTGGGAAGCTTAAATAAACTCTTTCTAAAGCGAGGGGAAAGCAAACCCCCCTCCCCCCTCCAAAGCAGAGCCCAAACTCCATATTTTTTAGCTGCAATCCCGATGAATTTATAGCTATCCTTCTCTAATTCTTAAAGCTCTGTTGTGGTTGCTCATTTTTTGTCCCAATCTGTGCTGGAGAAAATTGAGTTTAATTGGTTGCTTTTTGTATTTGCCAAGTTATTATGGGCATCTGGTGCAGCTGAAAGGAGGAAATGACTCAGGTTTTGAACAGGGTTCTCCTCCTTCCATTAGTGTGGTAGATCTTGCTGCCTCCATTCCCACAAGTTATTTATTAAGTGGTTGTGAAACCCAAGGGCAGCAGGCCACACCATTCCCTCTGAAGGAAGCCATGGACCTGATACATCTTCAAGGGGAAGGGATCATCCATTCGATCTGCCTTTCCAAGGACCAGTGATTGTGTTTTGATAGACCTCCAAGAAGCCCTTCCTTGACCGTTTTCCAAGGTTCTTCAACGGATTATTTATGTGGGACATTTACAGCCCTACTTTTCCTTTAAGTGGTTCCAGACAGTGTGCCTGGATCCATTCCTTACTTTCTCGAGAACTTGGTGGGAAATT
>NW_022473743.1:0-30000 GCF_009769535.1 Thamnophis elegans | reverse complement strand
GCCTTCGCTTTGTTCCAAGAAGATGTGTTGGTTAGGAGGAGGGGGGGGGGAATGAAAATGTGCAATTCCAGATAATTCACAGCAGATTATTTATGCTTTGCAGTGCAAAGACTCAGGAGTTGTGTCTTTCTTATGTTCCACCCAATGAAGTTTTGGCACCGCAAAAAAACCATCCATTCCCTGGGTTTTACAGTCCACTGTCAATTTGTTCTAAATCTGGATTAGTTTATGGGTATAATGGCCTAATAAACACAGCGTAGTTGGTCACCGTTATTTTTGGCTGACTCTTTCTGCGGTTCGTTTGTTTGTTTGAAAAGATTTGTCGGCTTGCCCACCTCGAAATGCAAAACTCGGGGCGGCTCGCAACCATGGTAAAAGCCTCCCGCCATCAAGCCACAAACCGCGGTTCCATCATGGCTTATGCGAGGGTTAGGAAGCCAGTGGGCCTTTGCTGTCTGCCAGCATGCAGCAATATGTTCTTTGCCGTTGTGGTTACAAAACCTTTTCTGGTTCCCATTTAGAGGCTGGAAATGGCCTTCTTTGCTCTGAGAACACCACAGTGCGTCTTATCTGTTGCGGAATCTGTAGAGAATGCCAGCCGTGCAGGCTCCATAGGAAATGAGGAGATCAAATGTTATGAGTTATGTAAGTCGCGTTTTTAAATTCAGTGGAAGGGCATTTCTGCTCTTTGTGTAAACTGCCTGCAACTTGGCTGTTTTAAGAGTGATTTAAAAGCCAGGAATGGGGGACGGGTGGGGAGCAGAAAAGCAAATTTTCTTGTTCGCCAGATGTGATGCATTTCCCTGAATTCCGTTCTCTCCTGCCCACGTGGATTCTGAACTGAAAGGATGAGGATGAAAAGAAGGTCTAGGAAGTGACATGATAGCAGTCTTCCAATATCTCAGGGGCTGCCCCAAAGAAGAAGGAGTCAAGCTATTCTCCAAGACCCTTGAGAGTAGAACAAGAAGCAATGGGTGGACACTAATCAAGGGGAGAAGCAACTTAGAACTAAGGAGGAATTTCCTGACAGTTAGAACAATTAACCAGTGGGACAACTTGCCACCAGAAGTTGTGAATGCTCCAACACTGAAAGTTTTGAAGAAGATGTTGGATAGCCATTTGGTGTAGGGTTTCCTGCCTAGGCATGGGGTTGGACTAGAAGACCTCCAAGGTCCCTTCCAATTCTATTATATTGTGTTGATTAGGGGACTGGAGGCTAAAACATACGAGGAACGGTTGCAAGTACTGGGTATGTCTAGTTTAATGAAAAGAAGGACTAGGAAGTGACATGATAGCAGCCTTCCAATATCTCAGGGGTTGCCCCAAAGAAGAGGGAGTCAAGCTATTCTCCAAGGCACCCGAGGGCAGGACAAGAAGCAATGGGTGGAAACTAATCAAGGAGAGAAGCAACTTAGAACTAAGGAGGAATTTCCTGACAGTTAGAACAATTAACCAGTGGGACAACTTGCCACCAGAAGTTGTGAATGCTCCAACACTGAAAGTTTTTAAGGAGATGTTGGATATCTATTTGTCTGAAGTAGTGTAGGTGTCATGGCTCCCCGTTGGGGAATCGAACCCCGGTCTTCCACGTGACAGGCGGGGATTCTTACCACTATACTAACGAGAATTTGAGAATTGGGATAATGTCAGCATTCCAAGTATCATGTAGAATTAAATCACAGTCCAAGGCAAAACGATCCTTAAAGTTCCAATTTAATAAAGCAGACATCTTAGCACATCTGTGTTACAATGCTGGAAATGACATCAGAATTCCACCCAGTTAAAAGTTCATGATCTTGTCCCCACACTCACAAATCCATCACATGGTCCAATCTTCTTCTCCCACGCTGGCATCCACACCCAGCTGCTTCCGGTCAGGTGTAAAAGTGCGGAGACAAAAGACGACCTTGGTCTTCTAGAAAGGAATTTTTTATTTTGAAAACAACAGATTCTACCCCTTACTATTCCCCCCACTCCTTAATGAGAGTGTGGCAGGCCAAAGATTCTTAAAGGAAACGCTGAAGGCCTGACAGTAGGATTTCCTGCCTGAGCAGGGGGTTGGACTAGAAGACCTCCAAGGTCCCTTCCAACCCCGTTACTCTGTATTCAGATCTGTGTCTCTATCCAACACAATCCCATAAGTGAATGTTATTCTTTATTCTTTCTCTTCTTGGTCTGGGCTTTCATTCCGAATTTTCATTTTTGCTAGGGGAGCTGCAGAACAGGCATCTCGGTGCGCAAATTCCAGGATGATTAATTTTTCATTCGGCCAATGTTCTTCGAGGAGGGCAAACAGCCCCCCCGGTTGATTGGGGAGGCAGCTCGTTCGCGACTGTTCGTCTCACACGGAAGTTGCTAATGAGTTTCCAAGGATGCCCAGAGTTTCTCTGGAATCACTTGACTGAGCAAATACAAAAACAGTCCTCCGAAAGAGTTGGTGTTATTATTATATTTCTCTTCAGATTCATTAGCGAAAGTTGAGCCAATCTTCAACGTCAACTCACTCCTTTCCCATATTGTTTGGGCCTCCTGGAGCCCCTGCCCTTCAAAATTCAATATAAACACGACACAAGCATCCGTGGAAACAGAGAAACAGAAAGACAGACGAGGTGAAACCCAACATTAATTGAACCTGCATAACTTTCTGAAATTAATTTGGAATTCAAGGGTTTCTCCTGATGCAATAAATCCCGTTTGTTCATCATCTGTACACGGGAAACCAAATATAGGGATCTCTTCGACCAATCTCCAATTGGCTTATGTCATGAATGCGCCCCATCCAATCCAGAAAGAGGATCCTTTTTTATGGCATGGGGTGGGAAGCTGTACTCCAATGCATCTATTCTAATATTCTGGTCAAATGACTTGCATAAGATCATCATAGAACTTTGAGTATCTGAACTTTGCCTCAATGTGAAAAAGAGCCAGTTTGCTGTTTGCCAAGCTATTCTCCAAGGCACCTGAAGGCAGGACAAGAAGCAATGGGTGGAAACTAATCAAGGAGAGAAGCAACTTAGAACTAAGGAGGGATTTCCTGACAGTGAGAACAGTTAATCAGTGGAACAGAAGTTGCCTCCAGAAGTTGTAAACACTGGAAGTTTTAAAAAAAGAGATTGGATAACCATTTGTCCAAAGTGGTTTAGGGTTCCTGCCTAAGCAGAGGGTTGGACTAGAAGACCTCCAAGGCCCCTTCCAACTATTCCATTCTATTCTATTCTATTCTATTCTATTCTCCAAGGTCCCTTGGAATACCCAACTCTGGTATTCTGTTATTCCTAGATACCAAGAATGTACTAATGCGAAAGAGAAGTCTTTTGTTTGGAAGGACAGTGATGCAGTAGATTCCTTTGAATTCTTCCCCACCAGCTGGAAGAGAAGATCCAGCTTCAGAGATAATGCATTGTAAAAAAAAGAAAGAAAGAAAGAAAAGAGGCTTTAATCTCTCCAAAATCCTCAATGGAAAATAATCTCCTTTAACCTCTTTCCATCTTGACCTGCATCCTTCCCCCTCCCACCCACCCCCGCCTTCTTCCTGTCCTGCCCCTATCCTATCATCTGGTCACAATATACAGTATCCCCATGAAAAATGGAGGAGAACAGGCAACCCCGCTCTGTCATCCATCACGATCTCGGCTTCTCCGTTGTGCCGTGGGCTGAACTTTTTCTCCGTTCTCAGAAACATTCCTAAGTGTTGAGCTGCTTGGAGCAGCTGCCTTTAAAGCCATCACACACCGACAAAGAAAGAAAGAAAGAAAGAAAAAAATCAACCTGCCAGAAAAATTGCTTTACTCTTCACCCTTAAAATTGTTTTGGCCAAAGGCCCAAGTCCAGCGATATTCAGTTTTGGACCAATTACAGGTGTCTGGCCCAAACTGCCATAACTCATCAAAGTTATAAATACCTTCTTCGTGCCCTTGGAAGAGAAAGCTCCTAGGAAGGCTGCAGAATAAAGAGCTTCTACTGTGTATCAGCGTCTAGCCGAATGATTGTCATACCAGTATTTATTATTATTTTTTCAGTAGGAACGAGAAGCTACTTTCAAAAGGAGCGATGACAACTTAGTGAATTCCATTGCTTAGAGAAGCGGGGAGTGAACAACGTCTGGCTTGGTTTAAATTGGAGTAACTTGACCCAGTTGTAATTTCATTGGATTCCATCAGGAAAGACTTTCTAAAGAACTTTCAAGCAAAGGAGTCATTAACAAAAGCACCATTGAGTTGTATTGTGTTGTGTTGTATTGACTAGACTACACTAGACTAGATTAGACTAGATTGGCTAGACTAAACTAGAGTAGAGTAGAGTAGACTTGGCTTGACTTGACTTTAGTTGTGTTGTGTTTACTTGGCTTGAGTTGAGTTGTGTTGTGTTGTGTTGACTTGGCTTGGCTTGACGAGTTTAGTTGTGTTGTGTTTACTTGGCTTGAATTGAGTTGAGTTGAGTTGGCTTGGCTTGGCTTGGCTTGAGTTGTGTTGTGTTGTGTTGACTTGGTTTGGCTTAGCTTGACAGATTTAATATAGCTACCCTTCCCAATGGATTCTGAGTAGTTTACAAAATATAATGGTAAGCACTATAATATTACATTGAACAACAATATAAACAAAATGAAAGTTCAAGCCAATCAACCATTAAGACAAAACATGACAGCATCCCCAAAATGTTCACTCCAGTTTCCCAACCACCATCAGCCAATGGGGAAGAGACGTTCTTCTCTTTGGAGTGTGATTTCTTTGATCTGTGGAATAATTTCTAATGTTTGCGCATCTCCTGAGATGAGCATTGTTAAGTGTGGGACGGGCGTCTCTCTACTCTGGTTGTGACTATCTGATGCTGAGACTGACTACATCTTTAAATGCTTGTAGAGCAGCCAACACTTTTTTTGGGAGAAGTGAAGCAGTGAGAAGTAGCCTTCCTATCAAGATGGTCCTTAAATTTAACAATATTTATCATATTTAAAATTTTAAATTGACACCATTCACTGCTGCTATGGCTTCTCGCAAGTGTCTGATGGGAATTTTATTTCAGCATAGGCTGGCAAACAGTGGTGGGTTTCAAAAAATTTTGGAACCTCTTCTGTAGGTGTTGCCTGCTTTCCGGGTCCACTGGTGGAACCTCTTCTAACCGGTTCGGTAGATTTGATGAACCGGTTCTACCCAACTGGTGCGAACCGGTAGGAACCCACCTCTGCTGGCAAATCATTGGATTTCATGCTTGGAAGGCCCTCCGAAGCCCCCAGAGATCCTCAGACCACACTTTGAGAAACTGTGATCTACAGTAATTTATGCTCACTTCTGAAAGGCAGAAATAGAAACATGTTCCGAGCTGGAGGTGGGTCTACAACTGAGTTTTACTCTGCTTTCTTGAAGCCGGTTCCGATGCGTTCCATATATTGACCTCTTTGATTCTCTGTTTCCTGTTCTGTGACAGAGTATTGGCTGCGATGACTACCTGGGTTCCGATAAGGTGGTGGACAAATGTGGAATCTGTGGAGGGGACAACACAGCTTGCAGGGTGATCTCGGGAATCTTCAAGCACAGCCTAACCAATCTTGGCTACCACAAAATAGTAGAAATTCCAGAAGGAGCCACCAAAATCAACATCACAGAGATGTCCAAGAGCAACAATTACTTGGGTAAGTAGTCTATCTCCCCCCCCCCCCCGCCAAACAAAGAAGTCTTCTTCTAGTTGGGTGATCTGCTGGTACTGGAGATGCCAGAATTCCCTATTCAGGCTTCATGATTCCTAGGTGCAGTAGGTCCCAAGTGATTTGGAAGAAACCAGATTGAGAATAATGTTGCTGGAGGAGAAGGCATAGAAGCACAAAAGAGAGTCAGCCTATGTTGGTTTGGGAAGAGTGTTGTTGGGAACATTGTTTGTTGAATGAAACCTTCTGGGAACATCGTTTTTTTCCCCTAAAAAGGATGTTAGTCAAAAGAAAGCTCATGAGATCACTTACTGGTGGAAATCGAACCATTGAGTGAATGGCCAAAAACAATAATAGGCTTTGTAAGGAGTATTGGGTGATGCCCAAAGTGATGTATGGGTTAATAATACCTCAGATAATCTAGAAGTGGAGGATCTGAAAATTGATCTGTGCAATCAGTTCCCTTTGGTCACACCTCCTCCTCCTCCCCCTCCTTCTCTTCCTCCTCCTCTTCTTCCTCCTCCTCTTCCTCTTCCTCCTCCTCCTCTTCTCCTTCTCCTTCCTCCTCCATTTCCTCCTCCTTCTCCTCCTCCTCCTCCCCCTCCTTCTCTTCCTCCTCCTCTTCCTCTTCCTCCTCCTCCTCTTCTCCTTCTCCTTCCTCCTCCATTTCCTCCTCCTTCTCCTCCTCCTCCTCCCCCTCCTTCTCTTCCTCCTCTTCTTCCTCCTCCTCCTCTTCCTCCTCCTCCTCTTCTCCTTCTCCTTCCTCCTCCATTTCCTCCTCCTCCTTCTCTTCCTCCTCTTCTTCCTTCTTCTCCTCCTCTTCCTCCTCCTCCTCCTCTTCTCCTTCTCCTTCCTCCTCCATTTCCTCCTCATTCTCCTCCTCAACCTTCTGCTCCTCCTCCACCTCCTTCTTCCTCCTCCTCCTCCTCTTCTCCTTCTCCTTCCTCCTCCTCTCCTCCTCCTCTCCTCCTCCTCCTCTTCCTCCTCCTCCTCCTTCTCCTCCTCTTCCTCCTCTTCCTCCTCCTCCTCCTCTTCTCCTTCTCCTTCCTCCTCCATTTCTTCCTCCTTCTCCTCCTCCACCTCCTTCTCCCTCCTCCTCTTCCTCCTCCTCCTCTTCCTCCTCCTCCTCCCCTCCTCCCCCTCCTCCTCGTTGCTCTGCTGCTCCTGTTTTCATCTACTTTGTCTGAAATATAGAGGTGACCTCATGGCTCCCTAGACGGTCATATATGAAAAAAGAAAATACGCTTTGCTTCTGATGTAAGCAAAATGCCTGGTAGTCAGCAGGATGGAGCAGCAGCTTTGGGAACCTTCAACAGTGGGAGATTGATCTGGTGCAGACAGGTCTCCAAATACATCTACCAAACATTGGTACTAGCCAAGCTGTGAAACTCTAGGGATTGAACAAACCCTGGGAAACGGCATGTGGGTTTTCTTCCCAGGCATGCCAAGGAGTGCGGTTCTTTTTTAGAACAGGAATGTTGCTATTTTTCTGCCCCATGGAAATGGCACGGTACATTCGATTTAATTTAAGGCAACTTCTAAGAAGGAACGATACCAGAAATATCCCACCCTCAATCTTTTAATTCCTTCTAGTTCGGAGCTAGCTTGCAATGTCTTTAGCTAGAGAGCCTTTTTATTTTTGGCCAAGTATTTATCTAGTTCAGGGGTCGGCAACCTGCAGCTCTGGAGCTGCATGTGGCTCTTTCATCCCTCTGCTGTGGCTCCCTGTTGTCAGTCGACTCCGCACTTGATAGGGTTTTCAGTTAGGGCAGGTAGAGGAAAAAGGACGCCATGCTAGGAGGAGACTCAATGGTGGGGGAACCGGACTTCTGTTTGGCAGAGGAAAAAAGGATGCCACTGTCAAGGTTCCAAATAGCATCCAAAATTAAATCAGAGCCAAGGCAAAGGATTCCTCAAAGTTCCAATTTATTAAGATAGCCTTGTTGGCACATCTGGGGAAACCCGAATCTGAAAGCTTCCTGGTTTTCCCCACCCGGTTGAAAGTCCAAGATCTTGCCCCCCCCCCCCCACACACACCCACAAGTCCATCACGTGGTCCAATCTCCCACTGCCACGCTGGCAGCTTCCACCCTTCCAGTTCCAGTCAGGTGCAGAGGTGCAGAGACAAAGGATGACCTTGGCTTTCTAGAAAGAATGTTGTTATGGCTACCTAGCATCTAACTCCGAACAATCCCCCCTCCCATTTTCCCACAATAGAGAATGCACAGTAAGAATAATAGAAAGTGTGGCAGGCCAAAGACCCACAATAAAAGATGGCTGCAGGCCTGACATTCACAACTTCTGGAGGCAAGTTGTACCACTGGTTAATTGTCCTCACTGTCAGGAAATTCCTCCGTAGTTCTAGATTGCTTCTCTCCTTGATGAGTTTCCACCCATCTCTTCTTATCCTGTCCTTAGATGCTTTGGAGAATAGCTTGACTCCCTCTTCTTTGGGGCAGCCCCTGAGATATTGGAAGACTGCTATCATGTCCCCCCTGGTCCTTCTTTTCATTAAACTAGACACACCCAGTTTCTGCAACCGTTCTTTATATGTTTGTATTATCAGTTTTGGTTTGGTATGTTCAAAGTCTCATCTCCACCAAAGGGGGTATAAACACAGCCTCAGTCAGATGGGTTCCTCCGTGCGGTAACTTAGCCAAGACATTTTGTGTTTCCAAAACCGAGTGGTTGTTCAGCACCTGAGACAACATCATTTAAGCTATCCGATCAATGCTTCATTAATTTGAAACAGACCATGAAATTAACACCAAGGATTGCTCTTTTCCACCCAAAGTTAAATCTTTCCTCATCTGTCAAAAGGAGATAAAAAGAGCATTAGTTTAAAAAGCTTTAGATTTAGGCACCTTACTCTCTGGAGTGTTTTGAATCGTTTTGGAAGAAAACATACTTTATAAAGCAAGCTTATGACACTAACGCACAATTGGTGTCAACAGGCGTTGTGGGGGCATCTCTGCTGTTGAGTCATAAATAGATTTGAGAGCATTATTTTAAGTCATTCATTGGTCCTTACAAGGTGCTGTTCAGTGGTGGGTTTCAAAATTTTTTCGTACCTACTCTGTGGGTGTGGCCTCCTTTGGGGGAGTGGCTTGCCAGCCATGTGACCTGGTGGGAGTGGCTTGCCAGCCATGTGTTTTCTTTCTCTCACTTTTTCTTTCTTTTTTCTTTTTTTCAATTTCTTTTTTTCTTCCTTTCTTTCTCTTTCTCTCTCTGTGTGAGTCTGTCTGTCTGTCTGTCTGTCTGTCTGTCTGTCTGTCTGCGTGCGTGCGTGCTGGCTGAGGAACTCTGGGAGTTGAAGTCCACAAGTCCTAAAGTTGCCAAGGTTGGAGCCCTGCTTTAGACAACCCACGAACTCCAAGAGAGATGACGCCAAAGGAAGAATCCTCGCACTTAGGGAAAATTAAAGAAAAACACACATTTGACCTAAGCAAATAAAAATATCGATCATATTTGATTTCCCAGGGTTGATCAGTTATCCAAACACAACTGCTCGTGAGACTTGGCCAAAGATGTAAGGGGAGAGATTTTGCATAGCGTGTTGTGCAAACAAAATGTGATGAGTTCAGAGATGCTTTCTTGAAGCATGTACAAGATTTCTGGGCCTGGCCCTCATCTTTGGGGCCTTGCCTTGAAATAGTTCGGGGCCTCCTCGTAGATCTGGAACTATTCAACTGCACCACACATCTCTTGGGAGAAAAAGAGGAATTGACCCAGCTTGGCAGAAAGCTCTCACAGTACTAGTGGATTCTGATCTGGCTAATAAATCTCCCTCCTTGAGATTCAGCGTAGCAGGAAGACATTATTTAAAGCAACACTGGTTTTGATAAAGACCGACAGAGTGCAAGATAACGGAGGGACGTAGATTGATAGCTTGGTGGAATCAGAAATTGTGGTTGAAGACCTCCAGATTGTCTTGCCCAACCGCCTTGACGCTGGCTGAGGATTTGGGGTGATAAAATCCCTCACATCTGGAAGGCATAACAGTGGGGGGAAAGGCTCGACAACAGGGCTAGAAATAAGCATGATCCAGTCCCATGAGGTAGACATTGTGCCATTCTGGTTCTTGGGTGGCATCTAAGCACACGTCCCACTCAAGCGAGGACAACCACTTCTGAAGAGCAGACTGGCATTCCTAAAGGATAACATAACCTCCTTATTGAACGGGTTGCTTTTCAGACTAATAAGGATTCCAAGAACCATCACCCACTCCCCAAAAATGGAGGTGGGTTCCTACCTATTCGGTCTGGTTCAGCTGAATAGGTAGTAACTCCGGCTGACACATGACCATACCAGTTCTATCCTCGGCGGCGCCATCTTGATTTTCTGTTCTGCACATGTGCAAAACAACCTTCATTGAGAAAATGTCATTTTTATTCCTTTCTAAATGTTGTGCGCATGGGCAGATTGTCTTAAGTGCAAATGCATACGTGTGCGCCAAATTTTTCAAGCACCGAGCCGGTAGTAGTGGTGGCTGGAACCCACCCCTGCCTCAAACCCACAGCTTTCTGAGAAATGATGGAGCCCTCCTGGTTACCCCTGTATGGCTGATAAAATGAAATTATCAGGAAAGTCCCACCGCTCCAGTGTACGCAGATTTCTTTTGTGAGATCAAGTCCCACCTTAGGTGTGAAAGACTTTGGGCCAGTCCTTCTCTCTCTCTCTCTCTCTCTCTCTCTCTCTCTCTCTCTCTCTCTCTCTCTCTCTCTCTCCTCTCTACCTCTCCCCATCTCCCCCTCTCTCTCCTCAACCCTCCTCACATGGTTGTTGTTGTTGTTGTGGGAAAAATAGAAGGAGAAAGCTGTGTTGAGTTATTTATCACCGTCTTGAGTTATTTGTAAAATGCCATAAAAGTGGAATAGTTTTAGCAAACAAATAAATATAAATGTCGGGCCTGCAGCCATCTTTTCTTTTGGATCTTTGGCCTGCCACACTTTCTATTATTCTTACTAAGCCTTTTCTATTGTGGGAAAATGGGAGGGGGGATTGTACGGAGTTAGATGTGATGTAGCCATAACAACATTCTTTCTAGAAAGCCAAGGTCATCTTTTGTCTCTGCACCTCTGCACCTGGCTGGAATTGGATGAGTGGAACTGCCAGCATGGCAGGGGGGAGATGGGACCATGGGATGGACTTGTGGGTGTGGGAGCAAGATCTTGAACTTTCAACTGGATGGGGAAAACCAGGAAGCTTTCATAATTCGGATTTTCCCAGATGTGCCAACACGGCTCTCTTAATAAATTGGAACTTTGAGCAATACTTTGGACTCTGATTTACTTTTGGATGCTATTTGGAATCCTGACAATGAGACAGTCACTGGCCCAAGGGCATTCTGCTGGATTTGTGTCTCAGGAAGAACTAGAACTCCCCATCTCCTGGTTTCTAACTAGGTGCCTTAACCACTAGTTAACCAAACTCTCTTTGTAGCATACTATACAGTAGTTTGTGCTGCAGATAAATAGAACATCTACTTTGATTCTTTCCTTCCTTCCTTCCCTCCCGCCTTCCTTCCTTCCTTCTCTCCCTCCCTCCCTCTCCTCCCCTTCCTCTCCCTTTCTTCCTCTCTATCACCTCTCCCCTTCCTTCCTTCCTTCCTTCCTTCCTTCCTTCTTTCCTCTCTATCACCTCCCCCCTTCCTTCCTTCCTTCCTTCCTTCCTTCCTTCCTTCCTGGATTTTTTTTTTTGATACTGCTGTTGAAAGAAGGAAAAGAATGGTGTGAAAAGCTATTAATATTTTTGGTTGAGTCCTATTGAGGCATGACATGAGTGAAGTTCGGTATTTGGAAGAATTATTTGCTTAGCACATGCAAAGGAGCCGGCATTAAAAATGATGGTGGGAAAAAGCCCACAAATTTGATTAATGTGCAAGCTGAAGTTATTTCTGCTGTGTGAAGAATGTGTTTGGAAAAAGCCTAGAGTTATATTTCTGTCTTGGGTGGGAGCCGGGCATCTCATCGCGATTAATTCTTGCAGCCGGCGTCTGCTGAACACTTTCCCCATGTTTATCCCAGTCTTCCTTCTCAGTTTTGAAATATTTCCCTTGAAATGTCACCTTGAAAGAAAATGATGTATAAAGGCAGAACAAAACCTTTGAACAGAAATCTATAGTTACAAGGAGCGAGCGAGTGCACAAAGCAGCACATTCCAACAAAATTATGTATTTGTCCTTGGGGAGAAGATCTTTGTTGGATTGTTTAGTTGGAAAACATCAGTGAGATTCGGGTTACTTTCTGCTCCCCACCCTGGCACATTTTGATCAGCCAGCTCTCATGTATATGGATGTAAAGTCAGCAGGGTATCGGTTTGTTGTAGGATGTCACATGCATGCAAAAGTTAAATAAAGGTTCTTAGAACCTGGGAAAATGGAGTAGCTAGCAACTGGATGTGTAGGACACCTCAAAGTCAAGGAGCAATGGAGAAAAATGGCATAGGGTTGTCTGCTTGAAGAGGATGTTGGGCTAGAAGGACCAGGGGAGACATGATAGCAATATTCCCAATATTTGAGGGGCTGCCACAGAGAGGAGAGGGTCAAATTATTTTCCAAAGCACCCGAAGGCCAGACAAGGAACAATGGATGGAAAGATTCAACTTGGAAACAAGGAGACATTTCTGACAGTGAGAACAATCAACCCGTGGAACAGAAGTTGCCTTCAGAAGTTGATGACCTACAAGGTCCCTTCCAATTCTGGTATTCTGTATTCAGTGGAACAGAAGTTGCCTTCGGAGGTTGTGGGAGCTTCATCACTGGAGGCTTTCAAGAAGAGACTGGACTGCCATCTGTCAGAAATGGTGTAGGGTCTCCTCCTTGGATAGGGAGTTGGACTAGATGACCTATAAGGTCCCTTCCAACTCTGGTATTCTGTATTCAATGGAACAGAAGTTGCCTTCGGAATAGCAATAGCAATAGCAGTTAGACTTATATACCGCTTCATAGGGCTTTCAGCCCTCTCTAAGCGGTTTACAGAGTCAGCATATTGCCCCCAACAACAATCCGGGTCCTCATTTTACCCACCTCGGAAGGATGGAAGGCTGAGTCAACCCTGAGCCGGTGAGATTTGAACAGCCGAGCTGCAGAACTGCAGTCAGCTGAAGTAGCCTGCAGTGCTGCATTTAACCACTGCGCCACCTCGGCTCTCTCTCTCTCGGAAGTTGTGGGAGCTTCATCACTGGAGGCTTTCAAGAAGAGACTGGACTGCCATCTGTCAGAAATGGTGTAGGGTCTCCTCCTTGGATAGGGAGTTGGACTAGATGACCTACAAGGTCCCTTCCAACTCTGGTATTCTGTATTCAATGGAACAGAAGTTGCCTTCGGAAGTTGTGGGAGCTTCATCATTGGAGGCTTTCAAGAAGAGACTGGACTCCATCTGTCAGAAATGGTGTAGGCTCTCCTGATTGGGCAGGGGATTGGATTAGATGACCTCCAAGGTCCCTTCCAACTCTGTTAAACTGAAAGGACAAAGATATCAAATGGCCCAACCAAGGGTCATCTCCAATACTTTGTCCCATCAAACTCTTTCAGTTTGGATCGGAAAGGCCCAGCCTAACTAGCTGCTATAGGTCAGAACCGTCTTCCTCCATCCTCTATTCGTTTGTTGAACAAACACTGAAATTAGAATGGTATTTAGGGTTTCACCAAAGTTTTGAGCAACTCCTCATCTGGACCTTAACTAGAGAAACTTTATTGTTGTTTTTGTAGCAATGAAGCTCAAACAGGGAGCCAAACCACGCTTCACCACTTCTTCCCAGTGCTACGATGGGTGCAAAAAAATGGCTCAAGTGCGTATGATTGAACTGTAAGCTGAAGTTATTTCTGCTGGGTGAAGAAATTGGGGGAAAAGAAACAGGAGTTGTGTTTGTGGTTTGTGTGAGAGTGTATGTAGCATCACAACGAACTCCTGCAGCCAACAAGCGTTTTGAACATAGAGGCTGTGCTTTCTTGTTTCATCGGAAATTGTAAATGTTGCACATTTTTTAAAGTGTTGTCTTGTCTATTTACCCCCTTTCCCTTGTCTGTTGTGAGCCGCCCGGAGTCCTCCGGGAGTGGGCAGCATACAAGACAAATGAAATGAAATGAAATGAAATCCCAAAATATTGAGGGTGGACTGTGTTTATTTGATCCAGTGAGACCCTTAATTCATATCAGATTTCTTTTGAGATTTCTTAATTCATATCAGCTCTCTTAATCTAAATCAGATTTGGGTTATGTGGGAAAACAGGGATGTTTCTAAACTGTGAACATGGATTTCTTTCTGTGCATTCTTCCTGTAACAAATAATTGGAGAACCTCTGCCAACAAACTTACAATGTTGGGTTAGAGAGGTCAATTAAAGACAGTTTCCTGAGTTTTGAGGGAGAAGAACAGTTAAAAACCCCAGCTTTTGTATTCTCAAATTTTATTCACCTTTCTTCCCTTATCTCGCTTCTTCAGAAATTGCCAACATGATTAAAAGATCAGTTTTCGGCAACTTCCTTTTGTCCCCTGGAACCTTTAATCAGGCAGGCCATTAGTTGGTAATTTTAACCTCTCCCTCTTCAGCCTTTCCTTCTGCAACAGAACCTGGGAGGTTTTGTTCTCTCCGTCTGAGAAATTCCACGCTTTTTTTTACCAGAAAGAGCTGAAATGCTTCATAGAAGCATGCAAAAGGCCCGGCCTTTATTTGCAAAAACAATTGATTTCATTTTTTACTATTAATGTGATGGAATTCGGAGCATCTTGTGCCAAGCTCAAAGCAATGAAAATGAGAGTCAGGTTAAAACTCTCCCAGGGAAATCTGAACCCTACAGTTAATATTGACTTAGGTCTTGACAAAACATTAGCTTGTGTTTGTTTTGATGTCAAGATCTGGGCCTGGAAGCCATCTGTCTTGATTACTGATCAATAAATACTGGAAGGAGAGCAAGGCTTCATATTGGAAGCAGCTTAGATATTGTGTTGGGAGGAAGGGGATACATTGGTGAGTTTGCTGGGGGTTCTCAAGATCTGATTCTCCTCGTCACTGTCCAACTATTCACTAGGGCTGCATTACTATTACTATTAGTCTTCTCATCATTCCTATCACCTATCTCCTTCCACTTATGACTGCTGGACGGTAACTTTATTTCTTGCGTCCTTACGATTTATATTGATATTGATTGTTTCCTGATTACTTATTTGTACCCTGTGACTATCATTAAGTTCTGTACCTTAGGATTCTCGACGAATGTATCTTGTCTTTTTATGTTCACTGAGAGCATCTGCATTGTAGACAAATTCCTTGTGTGTCCAATCACACCTGGCCAATAAAGAATTCTATTCTATTCTATACTATTCTATTTCTAACCCAATAAATTGATTTTCTCCAGGACTCATTGCCCCAACCTTGTCCTTCAGTTCTTCCACCCATCGCTACTGTCCATCCATCTGGCTATTAGTCATCCCCTTCTTTCTTTCCTTCACCTTTCCCAGTATTACAGCTGAGGTGGCGCAGTGGTTAAATGCAGCACTGCAGGCTACTTCAGCTGACTGCAGTTCTGCAGTTCGGCTGTTCAAATCTCACCGGCTCAGGTTGACTCAGCCTTCCATCCTTCCGAGGTGGGTAAAATGAGGACCCCGATTGTTGGGGGCAATATGCTGACTCTGTAAACCGCTTAGAGAGGGCTGAAAACCCTATGAAGCGGTATAGAAGTCTAACTGCTATTGCTATTGCTATTGCTATTTCCTATCTTCACTGAATGTCTCTGAAGCAGGACAAGTTTGAGTCTGGTCATTTGAGCCTTGAGTGAGACTTCTGGAGTGATTTGTTTGAAGCTGTCTGAAGCTCAGCAGACCTATTTCAAACCCTTGTGATCTGGCCCCATGCTATGGTCCTGCTGAGAATAAGCGGAGTAAGGCCAGTCTCTTCAGAACATGGCAAAAACTATACTCCGATTAGAATCCAAAGAAATAGATTTGGAAACAGTGGAGATCCACGGAGAAGGAAAAGACGTTTATGGCCCAGAAACACTGTGACATGGGAGAAACTTTATAGCTCTCAAAACTTTGAAGGAATTCTAAATATTGGAAGCAACCTCGATATTATCGAAGTTTTTGCCAGCCAATTCCTGAACCTGAAAACTTGATTATAACTCCTGTCGGGAACGTTTAAAAAAAAAATACTACCCTGTAGGAATAATAATAATAAATCATTTTCTCTGATTCTGCAATTTGGCAAGCGGTTAGAAGGCACTTTACGAGGGCATCACGGACGTGCCAGCGACTCGTAATTTGTATGCTAAGTCCCACTTTGGCTGTGCCCAGCCCTTACTGTGACTCCTCGCATTCTCCATTAAAACAAAAAACCCCACACTTTAATCCTTCTTTTGAATTTCTTAAGCTCTTCCCTTGAATTATGTAACGAAGCAAGATGGCTGATTTGAGATTAAGAGGCTTTTCCCCCCCTTTCGAGAAACTTTGCAGGAGAAATAATATTGCATCCTACGGATAAAGAGTTCAATTAATAAATCCCCTGGTTAGCTTTTTGAGCGGCTTGATTACAGTTGAAAGATAGAGCTGCATTTAATTGGATTTGACCTTTTGGCTTCCCCTAAATGCAGCCAATGAGTCTTGACACATTTCCAGTTGTTGTTTTTTAAGATGATCCCTGTGGCCTCCTCCTGGTCCGTGGCATCTTCTAGACAACGTGGAACTTCAGTGATGTTCAGGGACAGCTTTCCCCTGTCTTGGTTGAACTGTGGGTCTCAGAATAGGAACCACCATACATCTGTAGAGCCCAGAAAGAAGAAGGTATACAAGTGATATCTTTGTTGTGGTCCACCAGTGGCCAGCGGAGTTGGTGGCACATTCAGACAGTGAGGATGCTGGGGAGGAACATGGGTCAGTCCTGGAGTCTTGGGAAGGCTCTGATGAGGGCTCTGCGTCGGAGGCAGAGAGGGGGCCAGGGCTGTCCGATAGTTATCAGCTGCCTTCAGAGTCAAATATCAGTGGGGCAGAAGAACAGCTGGAGCCTATTCCCGATGTGCCCATGTTCAGAGCTGCCAGGAGAAGGGAACAGTTACGGAACAAGGAGTTCACCGACACAGGTGGACGGTGAATGGCCCCTCCCATAGGGAAGAAAGAGGCACGAAAGCGGAGGGAAATTTTGCGGGAGACAATTAATTCAATTCATTAAGAGCGAAGATCCGTTCCTGACTTCCTGCCAAGGAATTGCTGCTACAGCGTGGCATTTAGAAAGATATCAGCCTGGCAGCTCTCCAAGCCTGATCAAGGTCTGTAGTTGTGAAATTTCTCAAAAGGCTGTTTGCCGGGACTTTGCTGGAGAGGAATTCCCTTTAAAAAAAAAAAATAAAAGAGGTTTTATCGGGACGAGGAGTCGGCTTCATGATCTTGGGAAGCTTAGGTCAGAACAATCTCCCCCTACCTCCAGATGTCCGGTTATATAGAGCGATGTATCAATGTCTTCTCTTCTTCCTCTTCCTTCTCCTTCTTGAATAATGCCGCCGCCATGTTTTCCCATAAGATGTATCTCGCCTTCATTTTCCTCATCCTCATTCCTGAATTTTGGCGATGACTTCATCCAGGTTCAGTTTTCTCCTGGGCTGATCAGTTGTACATTTTCCAAGAAAACCATTATCCTATTTTGGAGCTGGTTCTCTCAAGCAGCTCTCAGAAGAAACTCCCAGAAACTGCAAAAAAAATGGATTGCATTCCATTCAGTGAAACAGACATTTCTCTTCGCAAATATTTTTAAAGACAGAAACTCAGAACATGTTTTAGAGTTGGAGAAGCAGCAGCCAAGTCCCCTCGGTCCCAGCGCAGCCTGTGAGTTTAGTTGGATGAAGTGACCAAATCAGAAATTACATTCATATGCCTCAGTCTGCATAGGGGTCCCCCTTAAAAGAAGTCTTCTTCCCTTCCAATGTTTTTATGTCACAGGGCCTTTCCATGCATTTCTTGATGCTCAGGAATCAGGTGTTGTCAGAACAGGACTAAGACTTCTTTGAAGAGAAAGGATAGAGCTCTGTCAACAAAATAGTTCAGGGATTTCCACAGCACACTCAAAGTATCTTCTTCTCCTGTAAGAAATATGTAGTAAGCATTCTCCCCGCCCCCCTGGTCCAGAGTGTCAGGCCTGCAGCCATCTTTTCTTTTGGGTCTTTGGCCTACCACACTTTGTATTATTCTACTATGCATTTTCTATGGTGGGAAAATGGGACTGTGGGGGATTGTGCGGAGTTAGATGCCATGTAGCCATAACAACATTCTTTCTAGAAAGCCAAGGTCATCCTTTGTCTCTGCACCTCTGCACCTGACCGGAACTGGATGGGTGGAACTGCCAGCATGGCAGTGGAAGATTGGACCATGGGATGGACTGATGGGTGTGGGGGCAAAATCTTGAACTTTCAACTGGGTGGGGGGAAAAACGGGAAGCTTTTAGATTCGGCTTTTCCCAGACGTGCCAATTTTGATTTAATTTTGGATGCTATTTGGAACCCTGACACAGAGAATCTTTTGAAGGCTGAACTTTCATCAGATGAAATCAGGACAACTCACTTATAACTGCCATGCTTAGTAGTGGAAATTCTGACTCCAGAAGGCCATTGTATGAATTATTTGTATTTATTAACACCAATATGGAAGGCAGCTCAGTGGCTAAGACGCTGAGCTTGTCGATGAGAAAGGTGGACAGTTTGGCGGTTCGAATCCCTAGGGCCTCGTAATGGAGTGAGCTCCCGTGACTTGTCCCAGCTTCTGCCAACCTAGCAGTTCGAAAGCAGGTAAAAAATGCAAGTAGAAAAACAGGAACCACCTTTGGTGGGAAGGGAACAGCGTTCCGTGTGCCTTCAGCATTGAGTCATGCCGGCTACATGACCACTGAGACGTCTTCGGACAGCGCTGGCTCTTCGGCTTTGAAACAGAGATGAGCACCGCCCCCTAGAGTCGGGAATGACTGGCACATATATGCAAGGGGAACCTTTACCTTTATCTAACACCAATATTGCAGAAAGTTATGTTGGAAGTTTGCTGAACTCATTCACCAACTCTTTTGGGAAGAGAACTGCCCGATTGTAAGCATCCAAACTCTCTCCTTCCTAATTGCAATTCTGGTTCACAATTTGGAAATTTGGCTCGTTTTCCCTCCCAGCCCACCCCCCCAGCATAGTTACTGCTGTGACAGGGAAAAGCGGCTATGTTGTTCAACATTTCCCCTTCTCCCCAGCATAAAAACCCATCAAGGGTTTTCATTTGAACAGTGTGAAATGGGAATTCTCCATCCTGCGGGGGTTTAGCCGTTTTATCACTCAGTGTTCCAGGCAGACAATGGTGGTCTGCCCCTTGAATAGTTCTCATGCTGTTCAAATATCACTTCCCACCCCCCCCTCCCTCCTTGGCAGCTTCCCATTCATAAAGGGAATATAAAAAAAAATCTATCTCCCTCCCTCCCGCTCTCCCTCTCCCCCCACTCTCTCAAGCCCATTTCCAAACAATGCAGAGACTGCATTTCTCAAGAAATCAGCTGGTTTCCCAAGAATTGGTGATGAAGGCTAAGTTTTCAGAAACGTCCTGCTGCTTTGCTCATCGGAAAGCCGGTGTTTAAGCAACAAGAAAGATTCTGATGATAATTTAATCTGCTAAGGGACAAAGCTCTTCTCTGGGGCATTTGTTGCCAAGCTTTCAACACCTTATTTGTCTCCGTATCACAAGCATTCCTTTTGTGTAGTCCCCAAATTCTGAAAAGTGCAGATATCAGGGGGTGGGGGGAACGCCCCTATCTTTGTGCGTAAGTTGAAGGATGTTGGGGTCACGTTCAGACCACAGCTTGGGTTGGGGTTTGCTGGTTGAGTCCAAGTTAAAAGTCTCCGTATTCCCCCCCCCCAAAATGCACAATGCAACACACCCAGACTACAACACAATACAGAATGCAATGGCGGTTTTAAAAAAAGCTTTCAATCTTAGAAAAAAAATAGATAATCAAATATATTTGCCCAAACAAGCAAGAATATTTTAGCCTAAAGGCAGGAAGACTGCAATGCGGTGCTGGGAGAGAATGACCAACAGCGAAAGAATTCTGTGCTCCTGCAATTCTATTAATTATAGAATATTTCACTCGTTTTTTTCCGTGTGGCTCCGAGGATTTAAAAATGAGCCAGAGCAAAACTGGGGAATTGGTTTCCTTGGCTGTCAGGAGTCTTTGGTCCAAGTTCAAAGGTATCAATAATCTTCCTATCCTGCTTTTAACCAAGTCCAATTTTTGGCTTCCATTAGAGGCTCACGATGGAATACCCTAGCTTGCACGATTCCGAGATCGCACGATTCGATAGTGTTTATGCTACTTTATGTACCAAGATCTGCCTTTCTGGGAAACATCATCTTGTGATTCAGATGGAATGAATGTTGGAACTTTGGAATGAATAAGTGAAGGGAAAGTTGCAGGCTGAGTGATGCAGGGAGATATCAGAAAAAAGAGAATTAAGGATGGGAGGTGAAAAGGACCTAGAAGTAGTTTTGTTTCTGGTGGAATCTGGGGACCTTCTCATTTGCTATTTGACATGAGAAATCCTGATTTCCTCCCACTCTTTCCCCACTTAAGTCGGTCTCAAATGAACGTCAGGTCCAAATATTTGAAGAGAACCATTTGCTGATTGCTATTGACAAGCTTAAGTTGTGGTGACTATGCAACCAGATTTTGACATACACTGTAGGCTTTCAGATACAGAATATCTCTGCAAAATTTCATTGTTAACTTTTGAATCCTAGCTCCATATACTAGCATACAACCCCACCTTATATTTCTAGCATCAATTTTAAAAGTTGGCCGCTGCACTGAATATAACTGGTAATTTGCGGGTGATAATTCCTGCCCTGGACAATATGCTACTCCTTTTTTCCTAACATCAAGTTAGAAGAAACAAGAAATGGAGCTATGGGTTTACCCTACAGATAAAAGATGCTATTTTCCCCATGCCAGGGGCTGAGATATATAGAAGGGAGCTTTTGTTCACAATCTTATCTCCCAGAGATTCAGTTTATCACCAGAAATGCCCAAAGATTTATTTCAATTTTCACTAAGAAGCGATTGTGGCCTTAGAAATATTAATTGAGAAAAACTTTTAAGACTTTCAAGCACAAATATTTATAGTTTTACTGAGAGGTGATAAGTGTTAGACTCAAAACATTTTCCTTGCGTAGTACCTGTTGTACCGGATAACCTTTTCCCACTATAGTTGCGCTTCAATTTTATCTTTTTCTGATTCCGGGTTCAGCAATGACGGTGAGGAAAAGATCATCCATGGTCCATATATGTAGCTGTCCTAGCACCATCTGAAATCTCTGGGCTGAAAAGGAGAAATTTCATCAATGACTCATCATTGATGAATGAGCATACATTGTGAGATCCATTTCCTGTGGAAATATGTAAAGTTGTGCAAAGTTAAGTGGAGCCATTTATAAAAGGAAAGATTTGAGATCCCGGGCAAAATCAGTCCAAAAGATTTGCCTATCCTTGTAAGCACCTTCCATCCAAGAAATAGTCTAGTCTTGTAGGACAGAAGAAGGCAAAGCTTTAAAAAAACCGGTAGGAAGGGTAACTTGTCAGTACCATGGACAGTTCACAAGGGATGATAGTAGTATTAAGGAGGAGAAGCAGATACTTGAAAGGTTATTCTTACTAAAGTCAACATCTACTCTACCTGGGATACTGTGGCTCATAATTACGTCATTGTTGAATCCTCACAACAACAGAGATGGATTTTCTCCATGACCACCTATTACTAATTTGTTCTTCCAGGTCTCCCAATGGGACACTTATCACTGCCGTAACTGTCTGCTTCGTAGTTAATTATTACTGTCTTTCTTCAATACTTTAATTTCTTTTTCTTTCATTCATTGTTTTTTTTCTCATTGTTTCCGCAGCACTACGGAGTCGATCAGGGCGTGCTATTATCAATGGGAATTGGGCAATTGATCGACCTGGGAGATACGAAGGAGGAGGAACAATGTTCGTCTACAAACGACCCAACGAGATCTCAAGTACTGCTGGGGAATCCTTTTTAGCAGACGGCCCAACCAATGAAATCTTGGATGTCTATGTAAGAATCAAACGTCACTTCTTCATTGAGCTAGGCACTAGGGGAACCATCCTTAACAGTTAGAAGTTAGGAAATCATTTACTCGTGGATGAAATAGTTTTCTAGGCTAATTTTCCATTTGGGTTTGTTGAGAGGGAAGTCAGAGACCTGGGCAGGTGTGTGTTTGCGTGTGAGTGTGTGTGTGTGTGTTTATAACCTGGTGTCAGACCTGCCTCAATTTGAACCTTTAAGTGAGAACGATCCTTAACTCCGTTTGTTAAGAAAGGTGTAGTTTACTAAAGGTCAAGTGAAATACAGTAGAATAGAAGAGAAGAGAATATAGAAGAGAAGAGAATATAGAGTAGAGTAGAGTAGAGTAGAATAGAATAGAATAGAATAGAATAGAATAACAGAGTTGGAAGGGACCTGGGAGGTCTTCTAGTCCAACCCCCTGCTTAGGCAAGAAACCCTACACCCCTTCAGACAAATGGTTGTCCCACAGTAGATCAAAGCCAAAAATGGAAAAAACACAGCAGATTCCTAAGTGCATCTTAGTGGCAGTTCTGACCCCTCATCTCTGATGAGTTAATTTATTTTTTATTTTATTCTATTTACTAAACCTATATGCTACCTACCTCTGAGCTTGAGAGGGCACAGAAAAATGTGGAGATGAATAAAGCTACATTTTTGTGGAGTTAATGTCCTTAAGTTCACCACTAGGGATTAGAATGTCCCATTTTGCTTAACAACCAAGTGTCCAGTCCCAACTCTGGTTGTGGCTAAATGAGCTTTACCTGTAGTTTAAGTCTTTCTGTGGCCTTGGTTTTCTGATCTGGTCTAGCTGGTGGGATCAACTGGGTTTGTGCATCGGAGTCAACTCAACGAACGTGAGATTCTTTTTCCTTTCACAGATGATTCATCAACAGCCCAATCCAGGTATACATTATGAGTACATTATTCCGGGTCCCAACACCATCAGTTCCCAGGTGCCTCTTCAGAGACGGCCAGGTAAGGGTGCGGTGATTTCCTCAGCCGATCTGACGACTTTCACGTTCTCTTGATTGGCAGGGACTTCTTAAGCAAGGCATTTCCCCCCTATCTTTTTAATGGCGGGAAATGGTTCTCTCTGATGCATCCAGCAAAACTAACTTTGAAAATAAAACATCACATTTGGGTGTTGTTTTTTCCCTTGAAGATATCTCGCTTCTCATCCAAGACACTTTTTTCTGTTCTGAAGCTTCTTCCAATTGAGTCAGAACTGGGAGAAGATTCCTGGGTGAGAAATGTCTTCAACGAAAAAACGAAAGTCCAGTTCCTTTTGAAGAAGCCCCTTTGGGAGAATCATCACCTGGAGGACTGAGAATCTTCATAGATATCGCATTTGTCGTTCTTGCTTTTAAGATTCCCCAAACTTAGTTTCTATCCTCGGGCTGTCAGACTTTTAAACACAATCACAACCACTTACACACACACGCAGAAAAGTATGACTAGTTTTTATTTTTCTTTCTCTCCCCCCACCCCCAATTACTTGCATAGAGATTATTCTTTATGCTATCTATGTTGTTTATGTTATTTTTTTTGTCATGGATTGCACCAGTGAGGTTAAAACAAATTTCGTTGCATACATGATGTACAATGACAATAAAGGCTATACTATACTTGATAGCTTTATGAAAACATAAGGAGGCTTGTCTACCTGCTCAATCTACCAAATTTGGTTTCTCTATCTTTTCAAAGATTGTTTGTCTGTTTCGCCCTCACTCCTTTAGATAATGAAATGCTTCAGAAAAGGCTATTTTGTGGTCTTTCTGGACATTTCTGCACAATTCTCTACGTGCAAAAATAAATTTATCCTTATAGATAAAACAGATTTTATTCATGGAGAATAAGGGGGGAATAGAAGGAGGGAAAAGCTGATTATCCTTATAGATAAAACAGATTTTATTCATGGAGAATAAGGGGGGAATAGAACGAGGGAAAAGCTGATTATTTATTCTACTCAAAGTCTCAGTGTATTTTCATAAAATGCCTCTTCATCAATTTTTTGGGTAGAATAAAGGACACATTTCCCCCCTCACACCAATTCTCTCCCCCCCCACTTTAATTTCCAGCTATTTAGCTGGTGTGTTTCCCATTGTTGCTTCAGTTTTGTTCACGCCAGAATGCTTTCACTGAATGCTCTGCACTATTGTAAGATCGGTCAAAGAACAAACGTCCAACTTTTCAGCCTGGTGACAAATAGAATATCTTACTCTAAAGCAGTTCGTGGCCTTTGCGTCTTTCAAACCACCCTGGTGCTTTGTGGTTCACTGCTACAAGGAACTTCTGAACTTAGGTGGTCACCCCAAGTCCAGAAGGGCTCGGGGCCATTTGTATTCCGGCTGGCTCATAGCCGAGAAAGAAATGTTTGTTCTTGTGATGTGATTGACCTCATGTGCCTAGGGGAGCCATTGAATGGCCAACTGGATGTGACAGAAACCATGAATTATGAGGAGGAAGATTTGCATCAGGAGGCAAGCAGTCACCCGAGACAACCGGGGATGAGTCAGCCTGGAAGGTTTCCTTCCCAAGTCCCAGACAATCAAGTCCCCGTTGGTCAGCCTCCGCGACGCAGCCGGGAACATAACTGGAAGCAAATTGGAATGACTGAATGCAGCGCAACTTGTGGGAAAGGTACGTACATGGCAAACACACCGATCGGACCTTGGAAAAGCCTTCCATCTGCCAAGGGCCAGAAGTGGAGGAGGTGGAGAATTTAGCTGTTGATTCATTGATTCATTGATATATTCAAGAATTTAGCTATTGATTTATTGATTTATTCAAAAATTTAGCTATTGATTCATTCATTTATTCAAGAATTTAGCTATTGATTCATTGATTCATTGATTTATTCAAGAATTTAGCTATTGATTCATTGATTTATTTAAGAATTTAGCTGTTTATTCATTGATTTATTCAAGAATTTAGCTATTGATTCATTGATTTATTCAATCATTTAGGTATTGATTCATTGATTTATTCAAGAATTTAGCTGTTGATTCATTGATTTATTCAAGAATTTAGCTGTTGATTCATTGATTTATTCAAGAATTTAGCTATTGATTCATTTACTTATTCAAGAATTTAGCTATTGATTCATTGATTCATTGATTTATTCAAGAATTTAGCTATTGATTCATTGATTTATTCAAAAATTTAGGTATTGATTCATTGATTTATTCAAGAATTTAGCTATTGATTCATTGATTTATTCAAGAATTTAGCTATTGATTCATTTATTTATTCAAACATTTAGCTATTGATTCATTGATTTATTCAAGAATTTAGCTATAGATTCATTGATTTATTTAAGAATTTAGCTATTGATTTATTTATTTGTTCAACTTCCATAACTGCCCATCTCTGCCAAGTGATTCTGGGTGGCTTACGACTCTAGAATTCTAAAACAGTTAAAACAATGAAAAACAATGAAAACATTCAGGAAAGAAACACAAACAATTGATAGTAAGATGAAGAAACAGGGCCCTTAGCAGATTCTGATCCCCCAGGCTTGGGCACATAGCCAAGTTTTTAAAGTTTCACGAAAGACCAACCGGGCTGGGGCAGCAAAACAGTGTCAGTCCTCCTTCTCTTAATATTTGGGACATCTTCAAATCTTCCCGATGCCAGCTATCATTTTCTTTTCCTCATCATCTCAGTTACTGAAAGTTGACTCTAGGATGAGAAATTCCAAATTTCAAGAAATTCTTTGCTGGAAAAGTTGGCGTAATTCCATCTGAAGCTTAGGTCTTTCTACAAACTTTTTTCTTTTTCAGAGCTGGGGTGAAGAACCCCCTTCTGAGTCCAGGCCATTCATGTTGGCTGGGTTCTCCTCCATTTTTCTTGGTCTTGCAACCTTCCTAGAAATCCAAAACAACTGCCAGAATTTGCTACATTTTGGACCCTAGGAACAGTGGTGAAATCTATTTTTTTTTGCCATCGGTTCTGTGGGTGTGGCTTGGTGCGTGTGAGGGGTGTCATGTGACTAGGTGGGCATGGCCAACCATTTTTCACTTTTTAAAGCAGTTAAAAAGTTCGGGCAAATAGTCAGGGAAAAAATGCTTTAAAAAGTGGAGGGGGGAAAGCTTCCGACGATTGTGCGGGTCAGCTGTGAGCTGCGTGATCATCAGAAACATATTTTTTTTTACTACCAGTTCACAGAACCAAGGACCATCGTCCCTATCGGTTTGGCCGAACTGGGCCGAACCGGGAAAGATTTCACCCCTGCCTAGAAAGCTGCCTCTTCCAAAGACATTGGGGCAGGTTTTCCTCTCCCCGATCATGCCCCATCCCTGGAGTTGCTCGCTTGGCCATTCCTGGGAAGGTTGGTGACTGTGAAAATAAGATTTGCCAGCCCCTGGGATATTTACTGCTTTGAGAGAAGCCGCATGCTGAGAGAGGAAACTGTAAGAGGAAGAATGGAGGCCGGCCAAAACTTCCGTATTTTCTGTAAACTCACTCTGGAGAAGCAAAATAGCCCTCGAAGCAAAATTATTGCAAATTAGCTTTTGGGAAGCTGAAAGCTTTCCTGGTTGAATACACCACTGAATATATTGCATTTGGCTTTGGCAGAAACCTCCCTTTTCATTTCCTTTGTGAGCAAATCGGGCCTGTTTTTTCGTAGCGTGTCAAGCAGCCCTTAGGGCCAATTGGAGAAGTGAATTTCTCTCCCAACTCCACCAACCCTCAGTGTGAATGAAAGAACCTCGGGAAATTTAAGACGACTGAAAAGTAAAACTCCCTCGATCTGCGATGCCCAGGGTCTAACGCCCGAACATGTAGCTGACCACAAGTGACCAAGATGCAACTTCCAAGGAGTGCTCCAATATCTCAGGGGTTGCCACAAAGAAGAGGGAGTCAAACTATTCTCCAAGGCACCCGAGGGCAGGACAAGAAGTAATGGGTGGAAACTCATCAAGGAGAGATCCTTCCTTCTCCCTTCCTTCTCTCCTCCCTTCCTTCTCTCCTCCCTTCCCTCCTCTCCTCTCCTCCCTTCCTTCCTCTCCTTCCTTCCTTCTCTCCTTGCTTCCTCCCTCCCTCCCTCCATTTCTTCTCTGCTTCCTTCCTTCCCATCTTCCTTCCTTCCTTCCTTCCTTCCCAACTTCCTTCCTTCCCACCTTCCTTCCTTCCAGTATCTCAGGGGTTGCCCCAAAGAAGAGGGAGTCAAACTATTCTCCAAGGCACCTGAGGGCAGGACAAGAAGCAATGGGTGGAAACTAATCGAGGAGAGAAGCAACCTAGAACTGAGGAGAAATTTCCTGACAGTTAGAACAATTTATCAGTGGCCTCCAGAAGTTGTGAATGCTCCAACAGTGGAAGTCTTTAAGAAGATGTTGGATAGCCATTTGTCTGAAACTGTATAGGGTTTCCTGCCTAGGCAGGGGGTTGGACTAAAAGACCTCCAAGGTCCCTTCCGACTCTGCTATTGTATTATTGTAAGAGCCACAAGCCAGTGTTGCCCATGTGGACAAGTTCTGAGAGTTGTGGGTTCAGCCACCTTCAGCATCTTCTCCAGAGCATTAGGTCTTCATCTCACATGTCCAAAGTAGGATAATTTGAACCCTGGTCAAATTTGAACCTAATTAAGTAAGCCTTAGTGGGGACACAGTGGCTCAGCGACTAAGACGCTGAGTTTGTCGGTCAGAAAGGCCAGCAGTTTAACGGTTCGAATCCCTAGCGCCGCATAACGGAGGGGGCTCCCGTTAACTTGTCCCAGCTTCTGCCAACCTAGCAGTTCGAAAGCAGGTAAAAAATGCAAGTAGGAAGATAGGAACCACCTTTGGTGGGAAGGGAACAGCGTTCCGTGTGCCTTCGGCGTTGAGTCACGCCGGCCACATGACCACGGAGATGTCTTTGGACAGCGCTGGCTCTTTGATTTGAAATGAGATTAGCAGCGCCCCCTAGAGCAGAGAATGACTGGCACATATGTGCGAGGGGAACCTTTACCTTTATTTAACTAGGCCTTGTGACTGTTCTGAGTTGACACTCCTCTCACAAGCTTGTTGCATTCCGTGATTGAGTGTCTCGCACAATGAAGGCTTCAAGGTTCCTCCTTGTCTTGTGAGAAGTGCAACCTCATTGTCGTTGGCCCGGGTTCAAGAGCATGTCATATTTTGACTGGGGAGATAATCCAACTTGGTCCAGATTCCTGCCCTGGAGAAATTGGCAACACGGAGAAACTTCTCTGGTTTAAATTCAGGAAGAGGGCTCAGTTCCAAGGACTGCTGTGAGAAATTATTTTTTATATATATATATATAAAATTTCTCCCTCCATTCCTTGTGAAAGGAAAAATTCAAATTCTCTGACAAAATATATACGATATCCCACTTCAAAGTTTGAGAAAGGTTTCCATTGCTGAGGAATTCCAATGCATTCGCTTTTGCCGTCGACCATAACAGAAGGGCAAACAATTATAGCTTGATCAGACAAGCATCACAACTACAATCAAGGTTGTTCTAAATGGAGCCTCGAGTAAGAAGGGTTGGGAATAACGCTTGGCCCCCGCTTAGAGATCGACTGAAATTGACGTGGTAGGCTGCTCAGGCGGCATCCGAGAGGTTTGCTCACCCTCTTACTCCAACCGGTTCCAATTGGGTGAGGTTTTGTTGCGGTGGTGGTTTCCTTTAAAACAAAGGTCCGTGGTTTAGGGTGGAAGAGCCCCGTAGCCTCTAATGCAGCCAAATCAGCATTATTATTATTATTATTATTATTTTAGCCTCTTACAGAGAAATTTACGATGACCTGAAAGTGGTTCTCTTAATCAGATTCACGGCTCTTGGCCAAAAACTCAGAGAGATGCTTTTGTTGCTTGTTGGTCTGTTGGGTCTCTTTGGGGAACAAAACTGGATTACACAAACACACACACACAAACACACACACACACACACACGGAGAGATAAAGAGAAGGAGAGGGAGGGAGGGAGAGGAAGAGGGAGAGATGGAGAGGGACAGGAAGAGGGAGGGAGAGAGGTGGGGGAGGGATAGAAAGAGCGACAGAGGGAGAGGGAGAGAAAGAGGGAGGGAGAGAAAGAGAGAGGGAGTGAGAGGGATAGAAAGAGGGGTGAGAGGGAGAGAGGAGAGAGAGGACGGAGAGAAGGAGAGAGACAGGTAGAAGGAGAGAAAGAGGGAGGTGGAGAGAGAGAGAAGGGAGGGGGAGAGGGAGAGAAAGAGAGAGGGAGGGAGAGTGAAAGAAAGAGGGAGGGAGGGAGGGAGAGGGAGGGAGGGAGAGAAGGAGAGTGGGAGGGATAGAAAGAGGGGTGAGAGAGAGAGGAGAGAGAGGATGGAGAGAAGGAGAGAGACAGGTAGAAGAACAGGAAGAGGGAGGTGGAGGGAGAGAGAAGGGAGGGGGAGAGGGAGAGAAAGAGGGAGGGAGGGAGAGGGAAAGAAAGAGGGAGGGAGAGGGAGGGAGGGAGAGAAGGAGAGTGGGAGGGAGAGGGATAGAAAGAAGGGTGAGGGAGAGAGGAGAGAGAGGACGGAGAGAAGGAGAGAGACAGGTAGAAGGACAGGAAGAGGGAGGTGGAGGGAGAGAGAAGGGAGAGAGAGGGAGGGAGAGTGAAAGAAAGAGGGAGGGAGGGAGAGTGAAAGAAAGAGGGAGGGAGAGGGAGGGAGGGAGAGAAGGAGAGTGGGAGGGATAGAAAGAGGGGTGAGAGAGGAGAGAGAGGACGGAGAGAGACAGGTAGAAGGAGAGAAAGAGGGAGGTGGAGGGAGAGAAGGGAGGGGGAGGGAGAGAAAGAGAGAGGGAGGGAGAGGGAAAGAAAGAGGGAGGGAGGGAGAGGGAGGGAGGGAGAGGAGAGTGGGAGGGATAGAAAGAGGGGTGAGAGGGAGAGAGGAGAGAGAGGACGGAGAGAAGGAGAGAGACAGGTAGAAGGAGAGAAAGAGGGAGGTGGAGGGAGAGAGAAGGGAGGGGGAGAGGGAGAGAAAGAGGAAGGGAGGGAGAGGGAAAGAAAGAGGGAGGGAGAGGGAGGAAGGGAGAGGGAGAGAAGGAGAGTGGGAGGGAGAGGGATAGAAAGAGGAGTGAGAGGGAGAGAGGAGAGAGAGGACGGAGAGAAGGAGAGAGACAGGTAGAAGGAGAGAAAGAGGGAGGTGGAGGGAGAGAAAGAGAGAGGGAGGGAGAGGGAAAGAAAGAGGGAGGGAGAGAAGGAGGGAGAGGGAGAAAGAGAGAGGGGGGAGAGAATATCTTTTGCTGTAGGTTACATTGATTTCACCTGGCGCATGTTCAGTGGACTTTCTCTGCTCTCTTCTTATTTATGGTCTCTGATCG
>NW_022473742.1:0-38314 GCF_009769535.1 Thamnophis elegans | reverse complement strand
TTTTATTGTCCAAGGGCTAGAGGGTGTTCCTGTAAACATAGTCTTCTGAGCCCCAAAAGGGGCTGTCATAACAGAGTCGGGACTAGCAGCAGTTTCATCCTTAACAGCCAGAGTATCTTTCAACTTTTCTATTTGCTCTTTAACGGCAGTAGAACCCAACACAGAAGTTGGAACATTCACTTCGGCCATAGCATTCATAAAATCATCCCATCCTTTAGGTTTCCGCTTCTCCGTAGGGGCTCAGTGTTGCGAGGCGCCTTTCACCAAGTCTAAAATATTAGTACCGGGAATAGGTACACCTTTGTATAAAAAGGTACCCCGTTCATCCCAGGTTGAGACGTCCTGGTGCTGTTTCATTTTGTTCAGCAAAAGTTCTGCATTTTTCCTATAACGAGTGCTCACACCGCTTAGGATATCATCCATACCGGTGGTCTGTGGAGTTGTTTGTGGTGGCTGCTCTGGTAATGTTGGAGGTGGTTGAGGCTCCCCCGGTGGATAAATGAGATTCAGTTTGTCCTTTTCAGACTCATTTTGCCTGGTCAGTCTTAGATACCTCTGCAGTACAGAATTGTAGAGCTTAATCTTGTCATCCTCACTCAAATCATGCCTCTGAAGTATGTTGCGCATCTCATCATCCAACGGTTAGTGGCTGTAGTACCCATAGTAGGCGTCCTGCCCTGTAGCTGCTCCATCTGATGACGCGACACCAGATACATTTTCTCTGCATGGTCCATGGTTTACCCTGCTAACAGGCTAGTCAACAGAGGAATAGCAGCCCCTAGCAAGGGACCTATAAGCCGCCCGACTGAAGTATGATCTGTTTCTTCTTTTTGAGTGAAACCTTTCTATCGCTCAGCTTTTTAATGATACCCTTCTTACTCTTTAGAGACCGGAATTGTGAAGGTTTCAGAGGAAGATTTCCTTTTAGGGTGTTCAGTGCTATTTCTGCTATTGACCCCACCAGGTCATTATTAGCATTGCATAAAATGGCTTTTCTCTGTCTTGGTCCGGACTTTACTAAGATTTTTAAAAGCCCCCAATTTCTACGTAACCTCTCTGACATCTTAAATGAACTAGTGCTAAGATAACTGGGTTACAACTTTTTACTCTTCTTTTTCATCGTGTAAACAGTAGGCCAATCAGGGGGGAAGAGCCCCGTTCTTAGCCTATAGGATTCTGGAGTGCTGGCTGACAAATCTACTAACAGGTACCCGTATGGTTTGTGAGTGGCATCTTGGAATACTTCTAAAAAATACTTTGTGTTAGTGGGATACATCTGCCTGGCCAGTGTGACAATTTGCATTTGATCACGGGGGCTTCTGAATAAAACCAAATATTTGGAATTCAGAGCTATTGTCCTCATTTTCTTACCTTGAAAAAACAGGTTTTGTAGTATGAGAATAATGCTCAGGTTTCTGTGATGAACGTACTGTGTAAAAGCCTTCTCTATTTGGTCGCTGTCACCGACAGATGCCATGAGATCATCTATCACAGCTAGAGTTACTTGATTTGGCGGAAACAAAACATCATCTTCAAAAGAAGACGGAAGACCTTCCACAAACTTAATATAAGGGAATTTATTAAGCAGCTCTTTGTACAGAGGTTGCCAACAGCTATAAAACCATACAATATTTTGAGGAGTTTGAGACAATACCCCATCACCATGTTCTAACATTTGTTTGATAAAAAAAGATTTACCAGAATTGGACGGACCACTTATAATACAGGAAAAAGGGTGTACAAATTGTGCAATGTTTTCCATTCCCCTTAATAACCGTAAGGCAGTGTACAGTAATCCTCACTATTTAATAACCTTTTATTATACACAACTTTTAAAGTTTTTCGGAGGACCCTCGTTTCTAAGGTCCACTGTTTCTTAACCCTGACAATTCCCAACTGTTCTACACTGATCTCCTTTTTTCTCTTTGCATCAGGCAGACAATAATCATCTACCAAATCTTTCAAACTGTCAAAGTTAACTTTACTGCTATTACCACAATTTAGCGTGATACCCTTCACTTTTACCACTGCTTCACCGTTGGATAAAGCATAAGCATACGTTTTTGGGCCGGCCGCAACAAACTCTGTTATCGTAGTGTTTTGTGGAATTTCGCTTGTCAGTTGTCCTAAATAATCACCCAAAGGGGGTGTCCACGCCCCCTCTCTACTTACAAAGATGACTGAATCGGTGTCATGGTACAGACACCTATCGCCCAGCCCCTCCAGTAGTCTGTATAATTCTAGCCGTGCATAAGCGGTCGTAAAGCTGGCAATGAATACATTAGTGCATGAGGACTTGGTGGGTTGGTTCTTGGCAGTTTTCCACGTCACGACAGCTGTCTCTGTATCTACAAACTCACATGAAGAAACATCATAATAGGGTACAAAAAGATATTTGAATAATTCCTCAGGGTTTGTCACCACTGATGTGGTCAGGTGATTGGTGCTCTGCCCAAACTTGCCCCACAATGAATTTAAAAAGAGTTTGGCAATCTGTCTTTTGGCAGGATTTACTTCAATACGGTCACGTCGTAAATGGACCCCTTCCATCTTTTCGTAATCCTGAATATATTGCTCTTTATCCTGATCTGTTTTGCACCATTCAGGGTAACCACTGGCCTCCTGTTTCTGTCTGAGATGCATGTTCATATATCCTGAAAATAGCTCATTTGAAGTTTTTTCAAAATGCCAGATCTCATAGATTTCAACAATTCTGTAACCTTTTTCTAAGGCTACATTCAATTCAACAGTACACCATGTACCGGTCAGAGCTCTTTCCTCATCACTGTGTTTACAGGGGGAGGTTTGCAGTTTTTCTGTGCAGGTAGCGCACAAACTAAACATTAATTTGCCCCCTGATTTGTGAGGTAGGACTGGGAAATAGAGATTCCTTGGCGGGTACACTTTGACTTTGACTAGCCCAAAATATTGCTTTATGTCCCCAAAGTTTTGATAGATGATTTGAGGGTGCCCAATTGGATACTCCTTGGTCTTATTCACAAAAGGGTACAAACTGGTGAAATCGTAGTATAAGATTTGTTCACCAGGTTTTGGTTTGTAGTACAGGCATGTAGCATTTGTTCTACCACCAAAAAAAGCATCTCGAGGATTCAAAGGAGCTGGGAGCTTATTCTCAACTAGAAACTGCTTCAAAGAGGTATCCTCCTCCACCATGGCTCGCCACTCATGTTCCCAGATGCAGCGCACAGCATAACCCTGTGACCTGAGGTATTCTTCTTTAATCCTAGTACGGCTGTGCAGGCTACCATATGTTGAATCAAGTAATTTGTTGAAGTCTTTTTCAGAGTAGCAGACAGGGCACCCATGAAAAAAACACCCGTGAAATTCAAAAGCTGTGGGGGTACCATTTATGACCGCGAAACCATCCAAAAAATATTTGCCCACTTTCTTTTCACCACCCTTCAGAGCATGTTGAATATTGAGCTTCTCAGTGTGCTCTATATACAACAACCATTGAATCGCTGGAGCCGAATACCTTTTCTGTGTATTGTGATAATTGTCCAAAGGATCTAAAGCAATGGTATTGCTTTTCAAATACATGAACAGGTACTGTGCCATGCAGACAGATGCCAATGTGATATATTGGAAGGGGTCAATGCATTGAATCTCCTCAACAGTATCCAACCCGACCCCACTGCTGTACTCACGCTCAGTCATTTTCATCACCTGATCCCTAAATCGAATACAGGCCTCTCTTAATATATCTACATCCTGTCTGCAATAGTAAGCCAGAGCCTTCTTTAGTTTAAACACAGTACCTCTATTAGCAGTGTGCCATTTCAGGAATTCTTCTCTCTCCCCGGGCATCATAGTTTCTGGGCTGTAATACTTGGTTTCAGGGAGTGGCCCCACGTAGTCTTGATTGGCCATTGTATTGAATAAGTGAGGGAAATATCCTTTGCAGCCTTGAAACCCCATAGCTTTGGGTAATTTGGATAATTTAAGTGGTAAAAATGAGAGGCTATCAATAAACCGAATCTTATAGTCTGGAAGGGTAATACACAGTAGTTTCCCCCCCTGACTTATAAGTTGAACCCTAACCTTTTCTCGGATCAGCTGCCTCAGTACAAGGTATCCATCATAACCTTTGGAGTTGTGTGCAATAAAAGTACAACCTTTAAACTTATGATTTATAAATTTCTTTATAAACTGTTCCAAGCATCTAACACCATAACAATCCCACCTCACAACATCTTTATCATCCTCATCTTTCAGCATATCCCTGGCACATGCATAATTAGGTATGTGGGTACCTGTTTCTTGGCAGCATTCAAAATCATAAATAATATATCTTTCGCCAATTCGTGGTCGGTCCAACGATTTTAGAAAGCATAAATGACCTTCCAAGCTTTCTACCTTCTCAGAGCACTGCCCACATTTGACTTCCTTGCACTTTTTGTGGGGGGTAAAGACATAAAGACCACACGTTTCACAATATTGTTTAGTCTTACACTCAACTTTTCCCTCCTTAGCGAGTTGTGCATGTCTTTCAGCACATTCCTTAGACCGACAAGGTGCTTTGCATCTACAGCACAGCCCCTTCTCCACCTCAACCTGCTGACACTCTTGCTTTAGGCACGCTCTACAAATATATTGGCACCCGTGACTAAATTTGTGGTGATAAGCCGTGTGGCAGAATTTACAAAAATAACGTTCGCCCAGAAAGCCCTTGATATTTTTAACACCATAGTAATGCTTGTCGTGCAATAATATAAATACTATTTTTTCTTGCTGCGGGTGACCTGTAACAAAAAAACGCCACCCGTCCTGCATGTAAAACAAGATCTTTATAGTGACCTGTAAATGTTTTTCAAAGATGTGTACCTGAGAAAAGTCAATCCTGTTTCCTGTGGATATACCCAGTTTGCTGTGAAGTTCCCTGGCCTTGGTAATAATTTCTTGCTTACTACCATCAGAACCAATCAGACAGAGCAAACAGCTGGCAAAACAAAGAAATTCGCCTTCCACATTGAAATCTACTAGATGCTGTCTTTTTTTCTCCAGTACTTTGGTAAGCAGCAAAGTATTTAACTTCCTAAGCCCCCCTCCCTCCTTGTTCTTCACGATGGTAACCACTAATTGCAAATCACCCCCCCACAATATCTCAGCCTTACTTTGTAGCAGATTTTCAACACTGGTCAGAAAATCATCAGCGTTTAAATCATTCATACACCTCCTATGAGAAAAGATGGGATGGTTTAACCCCTCTGCATCCAACCGTAGTTGAACAAAATCATTTGGGCCGATGTTCATGGCTACGTTATTCAAAAGAATCTGTATCACATTATGTATGGCCTCTATAGCAACTACAAAAGATCGGATTTGATCAAGATTAATAAATCTATATCTCTGATAATATTCCACAGCTCTAAAATTCCGGATAGGATTTTCCCACGCCTGCACCATATCCAGATAAACATTGTTCACATTTTGAGAGTTTACAGAGCCAGGAGCTTGTAGCTGGGACATAGTATGGTGTGTATCCTCTTCTGGTTGAGAGACAGTCATAGTATCACAACTAACACTGTCTGCTAGGGATTCAGGAAGCCCGGCGCCATGCATTTTTGCTTTTTTGCAGGACGGTTCTGATTAAACAAACAAGCAAAGAAACAAACAAAAAAAAAAAGTTATCACCAACATTCCAAATAAACACACACACACACACACACACACACACACACACACATTTAGTTTCTAAAAAATAATACTAATAGAGTTATAGTTGGATAAAATGTGAGATATTATACCTCCTAGCGGACTTTGTGCTGTGCGGCTTGTGGAAGGCTGAGGGGTCATGTTATGCTGGGACCCCTGGGATTCTGCAGGAATAGTGAGATCAGCGAATGCTTGATCGTCCACCCATTCTGGAGGAAAAGAAAAAAAACCCCAATAGTCAGAATTGTTGCAGAATGTTTATAAGAATCTAAATATATGAAAGTATGAAAGATAAATACCTTCATATGCCCTCAAACATTCTGAGTCTGTCAATTCATTCTAGTGAAAGAAAAAATTCAATCAAACAAATAAGCAACCACTCTATAAAAACCATTTTATATCTAAGTGCTTCAAAATTAGGCTTAAAATTACTTACAATTGTAACACCCATCAAACATTCTGAATCTGTCAATTCATTCTAGTGAAAGAAAAAATTCAATCAAACAAATAAGCAACCACTCTATAAAAACCATTTTATATCTAAGTGTTTCAAAATTAGGCTTAAAATTACTTACAATAGTAGATTCCATTCTGAACAGGGGTCTTCTTAGCAGTTCAAATTGCTCCAGAGGTATGGTTATGCCAGAAACCAGTAAACATGACTAGACCTGTATAGTCTCCTGCTTTTATACACCTTAGTGACGTCACAAATTAATCACATCAGAAAAGGGGAGTTCTTCACACCTTATGCAAAAACTGCCCGCCCTGCCTAGCTGAAAGAAGCATTTGAATAGAAGCTAATGTAGTAATATCACATGAGCTTTAATTAAACTGTATCTCTGTGTTTAACATCTGACAAGTTTAAACAGAAGGGTCAGCAAAAGAAAAAAATATAATACACCTTTCATGTGTTTTGTAAATCACATTTTATTATAAATTTCATAGCTTTAACAGTTTATTGTAATTAATTTCTGTTACATTCTGGCATATGATCCTCTTCAGAGCCAATGGTAATTCAGCTTCAGTCTTTGACATTAATGACAGCGGTTCATGGCTATTCTTTATACACTGTATGAATGTCTTGAGATCGTCAAATGTATCCCGGGTGAAATATAATTTATCCATTTTGTCAGTAATACTGATGATGACCCAGAGAACATGTGGCATAGAAAGCCGAATACATAAGCTGTTAATAAGTTCTGTTTCATTGTTTCCATCCACATTATCTTCTGATTTTAAACATCCCATTAAACAATGATGTATTATTTTAATAACACACGCTTTCAGAACTTGCGGCATGCTGACATTTTGAGGCTCCACCGCTTCTAAAACAGGAAATAAGGTAGAATTAGATTGGGGGTGGGGGGGGGTGTTTCAACTAATCAAAATACTGTTTTCTTAATTTTTATATCAACTCACCATTTGATATTTTGCAGAATCTACAATAACAAAATTTTATATTCTCTTCAATGAAGACAGGTCTTTTTCTTATTCTACGCCCATGCTTGGGAGGTTTGGGGATCAAATTTATATCAAACAAATCCCCTTCTGAAGTTGCCATATAGGGTTTGTTGCATTCTGGCATATGATCCTCTTCAGAGCATTCGATGCTGGCTTTTGCTGTTGTTTTAAAAACATCTTTGGAATCAGAGGTTGCCATCTTCAAGAGACTGCTGAAATTAAGGCAAACTAACCAGCTCTTCTAATGTCAAGTGCGCCTCGCGCATGCGCGGAATAACAGGGGAGGGGTGGGGTGGGGCAGGTAAGACGTGTCTGGGCTTGCCCCACACATGTCTCTTACGCATGCCTGGAATCACAGAGGAGCGGGGTGGGTGGGCGAGTAAGGGCTGTCAGGGCTTATCCCTGGCATGAATGAACAGGCTTATCCACTGCATGCAACCTGGCGGGGTTGCCTATTGTGAACATTTTAATTCCTGTTAATATTCCTTGTCTTTTCCTGTTGGCGGGCTTCAACCTACCTAGAAGTAAATACCTTTTAGAGAAAAAATGGTTAAATGCAGACCCATGTCCCAACAAAAATTAAAACCAACATTGCCTAGAAATAAATTCTTTCTAGGATAAAAAAAGTGGGCTTAAATGCAGCCCATACCTTTTAGAGAAAATGGTTAAATGCAGACCCCCATGTCTCAACAAAAATTAAAACCAACATTGCTTAGAAATAAATTCCTTCTAGGGAAAAAAGTGGGTTTAAATGCAGCCATTAGGAGATTGATTACAAATAAAAAACATTTTTTTATTTCACAACCCCACTCCCCCCACCCTTGAATGTCCATAGAATTAATCTAGGGTTAAACTAATCATGTACACAGAGTCTTGGCATCTTTCTTGATGGGGTAAGTTTCAACCCTATTTGATGGGGTTAGGCCATTACACATATCCTGCTAGGGCTGCTTAGGCCTTTACAAATATTCAGCTAGGGCTGCTTAGGCCTTTACAAATATTCAGCTAGGGTTATGATCTTATGAAATCTTGCACCACGTGGGTCAATTATGCACACCCCAGCCGGGGAGGAGGGGTATACACGTCACATCCGGAGGGTGGGGGCTGTGCACGTCACTTCCGCTTAGGGGGCATGATCTGGTGACGTAATCAGCACGTGGGTTTGTTTACTTTGATGACGTCACTGATCAAAAGTACTGATAATTTTCATTAAAAAAAGGTATGAACTATATCTACTTGTGTGTATGAAGGCTAAGATATTAAGACAAATAAACTTAACAACCTTTGGGATGAGACCACATGATTTTGTTAGGTATCTGTGCTCTTCCCATATAGGTGGGTACCTATGTTATGCCCACTTTACCTGAAAGGAAGATTGGAAACCACAGGAATCTTGAACAAGTCAGAAAGTACCTGAACCCCTTTCTTTGCTCCGTGGGCTCTGGTCCCTCAATAAGGCTTTGTATCACATACAAGCGGTGGGGGAAATCCTAGCCAAGGAGACTGGGGAGTTTTTTTATTGCTGCAGCCAAAGAACAAGAAGCCATTTGGACAATGACAGTTCAGAATAGAATGGCTCTAGATATGATATTGGCATCCTAAGGAGATGGGTGAGCACTACTTGGACAACAATGCTGTGTGCAGATTCTGGAGAAATCCTGGAATTCCACAGCTGAACTACACACATCACAAAGAGAGCTGCAACCCCCCCTCCCCCATGGACGAATGGAAAGAGAAGTGGCATTGACTGACAGGAGGGTTGCCTGATTTCACTGGTTAAGGACCTAATAATGACCCTGGCAGGCAAAGTCATTGTTCTCTTAATCACCTGTTGTGCATTACAATGCCTTCTGCTTTGCCTCCCCACCTGTAAGTAAACTACCAGGTCTCCCAGTGCAGGGATATTGCTGTTGGGTGAACCTTGGAAAATGAGATCATTTTCAGATTCAAAGGGGGGGGAATGATGGGCTGGGGGCTAAAGCAAGGTCATAGCACACACTTGAAAGTAAAGCAGGAAGACTGGAATTGGGGTCTGGGGCTCTGTCTGTCTCACAGGAACAAAGAATGCTTATCAACAGGAAATATGCATGTGTAAAGCTTGCAGCAATTATGGGTAGCTAGAAAGTTGATAAAAGTAAGGAGAATTAGACAACTTCCAGAGCTCAGCTAAAAGTTAGGAATAGAGATGGCCTATGGCAGCCAATGAAAGGCCTGTTAGAGAACTCCTGGGGCCTTCGTTAGCCAAGGCTTAGGAATGGCACAGCTAGAGACCAATAGAACAAATGGTAGAATTATTGCTAAAGTGTTTTTTAGAGGATATTTCTTATTATTTCACCTTGTCCCGCCTTCTCCTTTAGTGAAAATGTATAAAGCTTTCTTAATCCTTTGTTCTTGGCCTTTTGACCAGGAACCTTTTTCCTTCGAGTCCTCCAATAAAAAGCAATCAGAAAACCTGCCCCTCCTGTCTGGGTCCATCATTGGCTTCCACACCAGGCTCAGACCCCAATTGGGGAGAAGACAAGCGTGTCTTTAAACAGCAACTACATGGATACATTTTCTTCCTGGATATCTGAATTTGGAATTCATGCCCAAAAGGAGACCGTCTCCAGTTAAAGAGGAGCTAAGGAGGAGAATCTCCTGCTAGTGAATTTCCTCATAGAAATCAATATCTCATTGTTGGGGGAAAAAAGAAACAGGAAATCATGCAATGTTGATATTCTCCAAGTTGGATTCTTTCTGGGTCTTCAGCTGCTGGAGCCCTCAACATTTGGAAGATGGGCAGAAGAGGGTCCTGTCCTTGGGGATTCAGCATCATGAAGCCACGCAGGATTTTCATATCTTACTCTCCAAACTCAGGCACTAAGTTTGGTGTGGAGCCGAAAAGAACTTGATTGCCTGAATTGGGGAGAGTTTGAGAGAAGCAAAGGGGAGCCCAACTGCCAATGACTCTGGGTGGCTTACAAAAGAGGACAATAAAACGGGGAAGAAGATGGGCAAAACACTGTATGAAAATCCAAAGCTCCCAATGGCTCAACGGAGAGCCAACCCAGGGGTGGAGGGCTATGTCGCAGGGCACAGTGGCACAGGCAGCAGCCGCAACAGGAGTCCCCTCCAAAGAGGGAGAGGGTGTAGGAGGAAAATCACACAAACAGACACACAGACACGGTTTCCAAGGGCTCAAAAAGGTTGAAAACTGCAACCAGGGAGAGAGCAGTATTGGAGGGGATTTCCCCCCACTGCTGCAGTTTTTGGAAAGGAGGAGCAGGTAGATGTGGAGAGGGAGGGGCTGGTAAGGCAGAATAACAGTTGAAAGGCCGACAGCAGCACCAACATCTCCAAACCCATTATACAAACAGCCCAGTGTGTTCCAAATTGTGTTGGCTCCCTTTTAATCCCTTCCTCTCCAATCTCTTCTTCTTCTTCTCAAACAAGTGGGTGTTGATAGGTTACAATGGACATTCAGCTGCTGGAGCCCTCAACATTTGGAAGATGGGCAAAAGAGGGTCATGTCCTTGGGGATTCAGCATCATGAAGCCACGCAGGATTTTCTTTTGGCAGAAATTGTTCAAGGGAGACAGGATTTCTTTTTCCTGTCCTGCATGGCCGTATTACTTGGGGATTCAGGAAAAGTTGTCTCGCCTAAGCAGAAACGATGGAGGGAGCTCACCTGGGGTGACGGAACAAAACACAAAAGAGCCTGGCAAAAGAAAGGGAAGGCGATGGGAAGTTCATCCAGAGGCACATTAATGAGTGGAGCCTCCCTTGACAGAGGCAGTCTACATACACAAACCTGCTCAGGAGCCTTGGAAGGAGCCCCTCCCCCCTCCTGGATCCTTTGGGGCCCCCGGGGTCTTCCGAAGGACCCTCCTCCTCCTCCTCCTCCTCCTCCTCCTCCTCCTCTCGGGCGGCGCTTCCTTCCTTGCTTCCTCCGTCCTCCTGCAGGGGGGAGAGAGAGGCCGAAGCCTCCGCCTCCCACGGAGGTCCTTCCTCGTAGGGAACATAGAATATGGCCAGGACTGGACTCTGTGACATCCAGTGAGGCTAAACCAAGCCGCGAGCACCGAGAATCTTCACGCTCTTCTCCATGCCCTTGTTGCAGAAAATGACAGGCGTTAAGACTTCTCAGGATACGGGAAAAGTCTATTTGGCATCCAGGTTCAGAAAGGGAGCCCATGGCTTAGCATCGCAAGTTCTGAACACCCTTCATCATCGAAGCAGGCGTTCTTATACGTTCTCAAAAGCATTGCAACACGGAAACAACTCATTTCTTAGTGGTTGCCTTGAGGAGAGAAAGCCTTATAAGGAGACGGGGTCTTACTTCTCCTTTTGTTTATGGCGGACATGCCATTAAGGAACTTTAATTGAACCTTGGACTTTTGACATAGGTTTTGACATAGGGACGTTGGCTGGAACATCTTGTGGTTAGGCACCGGCTTCCTCTTCTTTTGCAAGCTGCAACTCTGCCTATGTGGCTTTTTAATAAGGGGTCCCGAGAGGCTGTCCAGCCTGACCCAGTAGGTTGTCACACTTAATGTCCAAATCTCACTTTACGTCCTACTTTACCCTCCTTGGCACCTCGCAACTGCAATAGATGCCCAGATGAGGCTTTTGGGGCTGTCGGGCTGAAAACCGAAGCCCTTTTCGCCCCAAAAGCGTCTGCACCAGTAAAGAAGGCCTCCAGGTGGCTGCCGGCTTAAAAACATGGCCACGGGAATGCTGACCGAGCCTCCGGAGCCTCGGAGCCCTGCAGTGGAGGAAGGGCCCCAGAATCGCCAGCTGAGGCCTCTCTTGCCACCCCCCCAGTCCCCCAGTCCCCAGCCTCCCCTGGCTACCTAAGCCTGCCAGCCAGGCCACCTTACCTGCTGCCTGCTCACCTGCCTGCTCCTTGCATCCATCACATCGGAGAGCTGCTGATTCTGCCTGCTTTTTTCCCTTTATGCTTTTAATGTTTTTTTAAAAAAAATATTTATTGTTCATAGAATATTTTAAGGGTTTTATTTTAATTTATTGTGTATAGAATATTATTATTTTTAAATAATCTTTATTGGTTATACATTTTTTTAATAAGACATACAAATACAAATTCAACTTTAAACATACATTCACAGCCCAACATTTTTTTTCTTCCTCATTGTTTAGTCTCTAACCAGCATCTTCTTGTTACACAATTCAAGGATCTGTTACAATAGTTCACTTTTAGTTCCCATTGTTAACAGCTGCTATTTTAACTTTCCCCGTTTTAAGTCCCTGCTGTTCTCTTTGTCGCCCACATAAACCACAGGTTCCAGCTCAGATAATGTTCCGTTTCTCCTTTGTCCCTCAGCCAACCCGTCATTCTGTCCATTTCTGCACACTGATAAATCTTTTTAATTATGGCATCTGCAACGGTCGCTAAGTGTGAAAAATGGTCATCAGTCACTTTTTTCAATGCCATTGTAACTTTGGTCACTAAAGTGATGATGTTTGCTGCATATCAATAGAATAAAAAAGTTGTTACACTCCTACTTGGTAGTTTCAATACACAGCCTCAATTGTTCTAATGTAGCGTCAGCTGGTGCTACTTTTCAATAGATAGATGACAGGTAGGTAGGTAGGTAGGTAGGTAGGTAGGTTTATTCTGAAGATAGAAGTTTATGTACACCAAGAACCTTTGAATGAAAGCTGGGAGAGGAAATTGGACAAATGAACAGAATAGTATAGTACTCTAAAGGAATAAATGTGCTCTGGCTAATAAATGCACAGAGCAAAGATTTATAAAAATAGAAATGTCAGTATGAAATTACAAGCTATTACCTTATGCATTAATTAAATATATATCCTGCTTCCCGCCCCCCCCAACTCAAGGTAGCCTGCATGGTGCCATCTCCTCCAATTTTTTATCACCTTCTGAGTTAAGCTAAGTGAAGATAGAGGAATAACCAAAGTCACCTCCTGTATTGAGTTTCTGTGGTTGGGAATAGGGCAGAGCCTGACTTCCCACATCCGACACCTGTTAGAGGCTGTGAGAGTTTTCTTTCTGAGCAAGAAAATTTTGTGACCAGCCATGTCACAAAATCTATTAATGAAAGGATAAATCCCTATTTGCGAAATAGCCAGAATATTCTCCCAAAATTTAAAAGATTCCTCTTCTGGAATTACAAACTATGTCTAAAAGCGCTCTACCAGAGAGGGAGTCTGATCATTAAGGTGGAAGAGTAGAAATACAAGAGAGAAATTCATCTTCAAGTTTTCTTTTGCTCTGCTGGGGGATTGGGGCAAGTCATTTTCTGTTAGCTCTACCTAATTCCTGAAAGTATTTTGGAAAAATGGGAGAAAGGAGGTGATGCTTTGAGTTCCTAAATGGAAAAAAGGAATATATATCTAAAAAATAAATGTTAAGTCAGATTTTTCCCTGCAAAGTATTCATGAAATAGACCAGGTTGAAAAAGAAATTCCAACAAAATTACCCCTAATCGGTTATGGAATGATTAAGGCTGACTCTGAAGTAGTTAAATATATAATAATTATGCTAACTAATAATATAAGACTGTAGGGATTAATATCAGTAGCTTTTCTACTGCCCATAAGCTATTTTCTTAAAATCTAGGTGTGAATGCTCTATATTATTATTTAATGTTGAGATACCAAAAAGATGAACACAAAGACAATACAAAGACTTGAAACTACAGGTAGTCCTAGACTCAACAACAGTTCATTTAGTGACTATTTAAAGTTACAACAGCACTGAAAAAAGTGACTTATGACAAGTTTCTACACTTCTAAATGTTGCAGCATCTCCATGGTCATGTGATCAAAATCAATGGACGGACGGACCATGCAGACTTTCTCCACACCTGCTTAGCGACCCTTCTTGTCCCCCCACAGTCCAGTCCAGTGTCTTACCTGTTCCTGCTGCCTCTCTGCCTGCCTCTCCCTGTTCCTTCCATCCATCGCATCAGAGTTCGGCTGATTCTGCCTGCTGGTAAGGGAGCCGGGTTTTTTTCTTTTATTTTTTCAATGTATTTTAAAATAATATTTTATTTATTGTGCATAGGATTTTTTAAAATAGTTTTATTCCGTGTGGATTCTTTTTTCAAATTGTCTTAGACTATTTTAGAAAAGATTCTATCCGAAATAAATTGAAATAAACCATTTTTAAAAATTCTATGCACAATATAGAACTTTTAAAAATGGTTTATTTCAATTTATTCTGTGTGGAATAGTTTGAAATTTGTTACTTCAATTTATTCTGCGTGGATTCTTTTTTTAAATTGTCTTAGACTATTTAAGAAAAGATTCTATCCGAAATAAATTGAAATAAACCATTTTTAAAAATTTTATGCACAATACATTTCAATGTATTGTGCATAGAATTTTTAAAAAAGGTTTATTTCCATTTATTTTGGATAGAATCTTTTTTTAAATAGTCAGGAGTCATTGACACTGAATTTGCACTTTTAATAATCAGGAAGCACATACTGAGTTTCTTTGAAAAAAATCCAGTAATTTAAAAATCCAATAATGTGTTTCCTAGTATAATTTGATTGCTTATTAGTAACCTATCACTATCACTAAGTGTTGTAGCTTATGATTCTTAATGAATGTATTCTATTTTATTTTTCTTTATGTACACTGAGAGCATATTCACCAAAGACAAATTCCTTGTGTGTCCAATCACACTTGGCTAATAAACTACTCTACTCTACTCTACTCTACTCGACTCTACTCGACTCTACTCATTTCTATTTCAATTCTAATAAGGCATTATAATGCAAGCTAGCCTTAGCTTTCAAACAGTTCATTTAGTGACCAAAGTTACAATGGCATTGAAAAAAGTGACTGATGACCATTTTTCACACTTAGCGACCATTTTCACACTTAGCGACCATTGCAGCATCCTCATGGTCACGCGATCAAAATTTTGATGTTTGGCAACAGATTCGTATTTATGATGGTTTCAGTGTCCTGGGGTCATTTTAATTGCCTTTTGTGACCTTTTGACAAAGTCAAATGGGGAAACCAGATTCACTTATGCTACTAACTTATCGGCTGCAGTTATTCACTTAAGAACTGTGGCAAGAAAGGTCGTATAATGGGGCAAAATTCACCTAACAAATGTCTCAGGAACAAAAATTTTGGGCTCAGCTGTGGTCAAGGACTACCTGTACATTAACCACCCTTTCTCTGGAGACAGCATGGTCATTCTCACTGCTTCAAATGGGGGGGGGGGTGTTCTTGGGGAGCAAAACATTTTTGGTTCCTACACCTTTGGATTAACATCACGTCTCCTTGGATGAGCAGCCAGGGATAGAATCTGATTCCTTTAGGTCAGTGCTTCTCAACCTTGGTCCACCTGAAGATGCGTGGACTTCAACTCCCAGAATTCCCCAGCCAGCTGGCTTGGTGGATTCTGGGAGTTGAAGTCCACGCATCTTCAGGTGGACCAAGGTTGAGAAACACTGCTTTAGATGGAGAGAAAAGTTGATGGAAAGAATCCTAAAAGCTACTTAATGTTAACAGTAAAATAACTAGATAAAAGCAGAGATTGAGTCTCCAAATCATAGTTAGATAGTAATGTTCTTCTTGCCTTGCAATGAAGAGTAATGGGGACCATTTAAAAAAAACCTAGCAAGGAGGGAAGTGTGTCAAAACATTGTGCATAGAATTTTTAAAAATGGTTTATTTCAATTTATTTTGGTAGAATAGAATTTTTAAAAATTCTATGCACAATACATTTCAAAGTATTGAATATAAAATTTTTAAAAATGTTTTTACTTCAACTTATTCTTTGTGGAATAGTTTGAAATGGTTACAGTGTAAATTATTGCTGGTGTAATACTTAACAATGGTTTTTAAGGATTTCTTTTATTTATAGAATATCTTTTTAAATTATTTTGGGGGGAATTTTATTTTTTAATTGTTTATAAAATATATTTACTACAAGAAATGCAATATGTTCAGACCAGGTTTATGTGTCTCAAAGTGGCTGCTATTCTATGGGCAGGCCAGGTTGGTGCAAGGCAGCTTTGCCAGATTTAGTGTGTTTCACCCTCGTTGAATTTTATATCGTATAAAATCGTATAATTTTAATTCTTTTTTAGATTATTAACATAATGAGTAAGAAAAAGAGGATGCATATTACAATACTGTTTTTGCGTTGTATGAAAATTTCTGTTGCTCCATATACAATTTTTAGTCAAGGGCCCCCCACCCCACCCTCTGGTCCATGGTGTCCCTCTTTAACAATTGCTAAAGTGTTTTTTAGAGGCTGTTTCTTCTTATTCCACCTTGTCCCGCCTTCTCCTTTAGTGAAAATGTATAAAGCTTTCTTAATCCTTTGTTCTTGGCCTTTTGACCAGGAACCTTTTTCCTTGGAGTCCTCCAATAAAAAGCAACCAGAAAACCTGCCCCTCCTGTCTGGGTCCATCATTGGCTTCCACACCAGGCTCAGACCCCAATTGGGGAGAACAGAAGTGTGTCTTTAAACAGCAACTACTAAGTGGATCCACACAAAGGAGCCTGGCGAAAGGAAGGGGAAGCGATGGGAAGTTCATCCAGAGGCACATGAATGAGTGGAGCCTCCCTGGACAGAGGCAGTCTACCTGCACAAACCTCCTCAGGAGCCTTGGAAGGAGGCCGTTTCCTCTGAAGCCCCCCGACCCTCCTGGATCCTTTGGGGCCCCCGGGGTCTTCCGAAGCCTCCGCCTCCCGCGGCCCTCCCTCCCGGCCTCCCCCCGCCAGACCAGGCCTCCCTTCTGCGGAGGACCTTCCCGGACTTCCACTCCCGGCATCCCCTGCTCCCCCCCCCCCACACCTGCATCAGGCCGCATGCGCACTCGAATCGGGAAAGTCCTTCAGCGGCTTCACGGAATCCGAAAGTGAGGGTCTCCTTCTTCAGCCAAGCCCCGCCTCTTCCTCTTCTAGTCACGCCCCCTGCGCTTTTCCCGCCAGTTCGCCTCATTTGCATCGGAGCAGCTTCTGCCCCACCCCATTGGCGGGCTGCCGCCGGGCCACACCCCCAACTCGACTCTCCAGCGGCCGCCTTCCCTCCCCTCGTTTGGCTCCTCCCTCGCGCCGCTGGCTCCGCCCCCTCCCCTTCGCCCGGCTTAGCCAAACTAAAGAGGGGGGGGGGCGATGGAGGCGAATGGGGGATTCCCAAAGCGGCTGCAATGGAGGGGAACGGCCGGAGGGTCCCAGGGCCAGCCTCGGCTTTCCTGTGCCGGAACCCTTGCTGCCTCCCCGGAGCTGCTCCCTTCCCCGCCCCATTCAGCCTGCAGCCCCTGGGCATCTCCGCGTGGCCCCCTTTCCTCCTGGGGCGGGTGGGGGGGGAGAAGGGGGGGTTGCAGCTGGGTCCAGGTGCTGCTGGCCGCCTGGCACCAAGACCCCCTTCCTCCCCCCCGCTGGAAGGAGGAGCGGGCGGGGTGGCGATGGCTGTTGCCAGCCTGAAAGAAGCCTTCAATGTCGCCATCCTTCCGGGTTTTATAATCAATACCATTGAAATCTCCCGGCCACCTGAACCCCGGAGGCTCCTGGCGGTTTTGCAAACGTTAAAGCATGTTTTTATTGTTGTGGGGCGCCTACATTTGGGAGGGTCAAATCCTTCAGGGAAGAAGATAAAAGGGATTTTAGAATACTGGTGTCTCTCCCCCCCCCTCCCCCTTTGTAGTTCAGGAACCTCTGTGCAGTTTCTCTCCTGGCCTTATTTTCCTTTTGTGGGAAACTCTTGGCGGTACCTGAGCGAAATCATAATTTATTCCACCTTCCATCCTCACTTCTCATTCTGGAGCCTTGGACTCAATTGCAATTCTTTCCTGAATCTTTGGGCTTCCACAGAAGGAAACAATTTACCTGTCAGAAACCACTTAGCCAGGATGTTGAATGCAAGAATAGCGCCCTTAGAGGAAAACCCCCAAAACCACATGGCTAGAACATGAAACTAGAAGCTTTGCAAGATACCTGTCACCTGGGATAGGCAACAGGTGGCCTGAGGTGTAGCTATTTAAGAATAACAAGTGTAAAAGCTTTGGGAGAGACTGTAACTCAGCTAACCAATAAATACTACAGGCATTATTGGCAGGGCAAGGGAGGGTGTGTGACTCACCTGGGAGTATACAAATTGAGTGTAAGACTGTAATCTGGGACTTGGAGGCTTTCAAGGCCAGGGTCCTTCTATCCTGGTACCAAAATAAAAGAATATTCTGGTCTCACATCTTGTGTTTGTCGATCAATTGGCTGTCACACTAAGTGACAACCCCCCCCCCCCAGGGCCCTTCCTGCTCCCTTCCGTTCCTTCCCCGTTTACCTAATAATTAATGCTAGTTGGTATTCCTAAGGAAAGAGTATTGGGCCCCAGGGAGACCCTTGGGGTGCCCCACTGCCTACTTCCCTGCATGTGGAAGTTCCATTAAGGCAGGGCTGTGGATCATACGTCCTTCCAAAGAGGATCTCCAGAATCCCAATAGAGGAGGATGCTGGAAGAGAGCAGCTACCTTGGCCGTCAGCTTCCCTAGAGAGTGGAAGCCACGGAGTGCTGTCCACAAAGTGGCTGCCATGTTGGAGTGGCCAAAAATCATTGCAGGTGCTCTCAGAATGGTGCCCACTTTCAGGACAGCAGCATAGATCCTCTTTTCAGGAAGGCCATGCATTGCAGAAGGTCTTTCCTGAAGAGATCTACTCAAAAGATTTGCTCTAGGAGTTCAGGGACTGGGCCGGAAAGCGCTTACAGATTGTTGAGAGCAATATGCTAACTCCTGTAAACCCCTTAGAGAAGGCTGTAAAGCGGTGTATAAGTTCAACTGCAATTGTTACTAAGACAAAAGTTATTAGCCGTGTATTTTTTAAAGCACATCCATGTTGTTCAACGATTGAGTAAATTTTCTCTTAGTGCATGAGAACAAACACATTCTTGCCATTACTGAAACCTGGTGGGATGAAACCCAGAAGCATTTAAAAATTTCAAAACAGACGCAATAGAAGAAGAGGTGAAGTTACACATCAACAGCTAACCCTTTTTAGAATTGCAAAAACAAACCCACTACCCCCACCCCCAAATCCCTCATTAAATGCACTTGGGTTATTATGAAAGGAAAACGGAATGTGGTTACCATAGGTGTAAACTCCGGATTATCCAATCAGAGGAACTAGAAGAACCTTTTGCTAATCATTTAGCTGGTTAACAGGAAGCATAAAAATAGGGGACTTTAACCATCCTGACAACTGGGAAACACCTAATCACTGCACCTGGTGGGAGGTCGAAGCGGTGAGATAGGAGAATATGAAGTTTTCTTGGCCTTAAGAGAGTCCCTTGTAGCGGTTTCTGCTGGAAGACAAGGGGACCATTCTGGGGATCCAACTGGCAAGAGTGTCAGATGTCTGGAGATGGTCTTACATGGTTCGGACATTTGGAAAACCCATATAGAGCGAATCAAATAATGACAGAACAATTGTTCCAATTAAGCACCAAGTGGGATGTCAATTTAAAAGCAATTCATTAGAGTATTGTAGCAAACAGATTTCCCTCAACCAAAGAGGAATAGCAGTAGACTTATATACCGCTTCATAGGCCTTTCAGGCCTCTCTAAGCGGTTTACAGAGAGTCAGCATATTGCCCCCAACAATCTGGGTCCTCATTTTACCCACCTCGGAAGGATGGAAGGCTGAGTCAACCCTGAGCCGGTGAGATTTGAACCGCTGACCTGCTGATCTAGCAGTAGCCTGCAGTGCTGCATTTAACCACTGCGCCACCTTGGCTCTGAATCAGAATCGGGTTTCATTTTATATTCAACACAGTAGAAAAAGTAGAAAAGAAAAATTGATGGTATGGAAGAAATAAGATTTTTTTTAAAAAAATATAGAAAACATATATTTATAAATATAGATCAGTCTGTTTTTAAAGCATGGAAGAAATCATCCTGCTCAGCTACAGTTATATCAGAGACGTGGACAGTAACATCCCATAAAATTAAGCACCAGCACTGAAATGAGAATTGCATTACAGAAGAGAACATTCACATGAGAAATGGCATCTCATTGTAGCCAGTTGAAACATCTAGCATGTACACTTGAAAAAGTCCTTTCTTAATCAGCCTGGGAAACTCCCTTATTTGGCAACTATTTACTTTTCTTAATCTCCTCTTTACTCAACCCCCTTATTGGAATTACAATTATCATGGATATCATTATTCTGTTGCTTTGTTAGGACACTGGAAGTTTGTGCACTTGGGACAAATCCCTAGCGTGTCAATTCACAATTGGCCAACTTGGATGCAAAATTCAATTCCCGAGACACCCTCTGTGACTTCTCCCACGCCCTTGTGAATTATTTGGTGTTGATGGAGGCCTCTACGCTCAGTATAGCTCTTTCCCCACTCCAGGCATTGGTAGTTTCTCTGTAGTGTGGATTATTTGATGCTGAATAAGTTTCCCTTTTGACTGAAGCTTTTTCCACACAACAGACATTTATGAGGTTTTTCTCCTGTGTGGATCCTTTGATGTGCATAAAGGCTGCTCCTCTGACTGAAGCTCTTTCCACACTCCAGACATTTATGAGGTTTTTCTCCTGTGTGGATCTTTTGATGTGTATAAAGGTGGCTCCTCTGGCTGAAGCTCTTTCCACACTCCAGACATTTATGAGGTTTTTCTCCTGTGTGGATCCTTTGATGTCTATAAAGGTTGCTCCTCACACTGAATCTCTTTCCACACTCCAGACATTTATGAGGTTTTTCTCCTGTGTGAATCCTTTGATGTGCATAAAGGCTGCTCCTCTCACTGAAGCTCTTTCCACACTCCAGACATTTATGAGGCTTTTATCCTATGTGGATCCTTTGATGTGCATAAAGGCTGCTCCTCTGACTGAAGCTCTTTCCACACTCCAGACATTTATGAGGTTTTTCTCCTGTGTGGATCCTTTGATGTGCATAAAGGCTGCTCCTCTCACTGAAGCTCTTTCCACACTCCAGACATTTATGAGGTTTTTCTCCTGAATGGATCCTTTGATGTTTATAAAGGTCTCTCCTCTCACTGAAGCTCTTTCCACACTCCAAACATTTATGAGGTTTTTCTCCTGTGTGGATCTTTTGATGTGCATAAAGGTTGCCCCTCTCACTGAAGCTCTTTCCACACTCCAAACATTCATGAGGTTTTTCTCCTGTGTGGATCCTTTGATGTGCATAAAGTTTGCTCCTCTCACTGAAGCTCTTTCCACACTCCAAACATTCATGAGGTTTTTCTCCTGTGTGGATCCTTTGATGTGCATAAAGGTTGCTCCTCCGACTGAAGCTCTTTCCACACTCCAGACATTTATGAGGTTTTTCTCCTGTGTGGATCTTTTGGTGTGTATAAAGGGTGCTCCTCCGACTGAAGCTCTTTCCACACTCCAGACATTTATGAGGTTTTTCTCCTGTGTGGATCTTTTGGTGTGTATAAAGGGTGCTCCACTGACTGAAGCTCTTTCCACACTCCAAACATTCATGAGGTTTTTCTCCTGTGTGGATCCTTTGATGTGCATAAAGGTTGCTCCTCCGACTGAAGCTCTTTCCACACTCCAGACATTTATGAGGCTTTCATCCTATGTGGATCCTTTGATGTGCATAAAGGCTGCTCCTCTGACTGAAGCTCTTTCCACACTCCAGACATTTATGAGGTTTTTCTCCTGTGTGGATCCTTTGATGTGCATAAAGGCTGCTCCTCTCACTGAAGCTCTTTCCACACTCCAGACATTTATGAGGTTTTTCTCCTGAATGGATCCTTTGATGTTTATAAAGGTTGCTACTCTGACTGAAGCTCTTTCCACACTCCAAACATTTATGAGGTTTTTCTCCTGTGTGGATCCTTTGATGTTTATAAAGGTCTCTCCTCTCACTGAAGCTCTTTCCACACTCCAAACATTTATGAGGTTTTTCTCCTGTGTGGATCTTTTGATGTGCATAAAGGTTGCCCCTCTCACTGAAGCTCTTTCCACACGCCAAACATTCATGAGGTTTTTCTCCTGTGTGGATCCTTTGATGTGCATAAAGTTTGCTCCTCTCACTGAAGCTCTTTCCACACTCCAAACATTCATGAGGTTTTTCTCCTGTGTGGATCCTTTGATGTGCATAAAGGTTGCTCCTCCGACTGAAGCTCTTTCCACACTCCAGACATTTATGAGGTTTTTCTCCTGTGTGGATCTTTTGGTGTGTATAAAGGGTGCTCCTCCGACTGAAGCTCTTTCCACACTCCAGACATTTATGAGGTTTTTCTCCTGTGTGGATCTTTTGGTGTGTATAAAGGGTGCTCCACTGACTGAAGCTCTTTCCACACTCCAAACATTCATGAGGTTTTTCTCCTGTGTGGATCCTTTGATGTGCATAAAGGTTGCTCCTCTGACTGAAGCTCTTTCCACACTCCAGACATTTATGAGGTTTTTCTCCTGTGTGGATCTTTTGATGTGTATAAAAGGTGCTCCTCTGACTAAAGCTCTTTCCACACTCCAGACATTTATGAGGTTTTTCTCCTGTGTGGATCTTTTGGTGTGTATAAAAGGTGCTCCTCTGACTAAAGCTCTTTCCACACTCCAGACATTTATGAGGTTTTTCTCCTGAATGGACCTTTAGATGCTTTCGAAGATACTTATTTCCCTTGAAGAATTTTTCACATTCCGGGCACTGATATCTCTCTTCTTCCTCCTGGATCCTTTGGGGATTCCGGGGTCTTCCGAATGACCCTCCGCCCTCCAGGCCCGTCTCGGCGTCTCCCCCCGTTTCCTCCTCCTCGCATCGCCCTGCAGGCAGCCGCCTTTCCCGGGCTCCCCCTGGGCTCATCCCTCCTGCTGCTCCGGAGCCCCCCCGGCCTTTTCCCGCCGTCTCCCGGGGCTGCTCCGCGGGGCCCGCTCTCCTCCTCCTCTTGGGCGGCGCTTCCTTCCTTCCCTCCCCCGCCGGGCTCCTCCGTCCTCCTGCAGGGGAGAAAGAGAGGCGGGTCACGGCGGCGTCCCCCTCACCGCAGGAGAGGCCCAGGCCGAGCCTCCCCTCACGAGGACCCGAAGGAGACCCTCCCAGGCTGCCCCTCCGTCCCAGCAGGCTCTACTTACTTCCGGTGTCTCCGCCTCCGAAGGGAACCGCTCCTTCCGCCAGCTCTCTGGTTCCGAAAGTGAAGGCGCTCCGTTTCACCGCCCCTCCTTCCTGCGAAGCCCCGCCTCCTCCTCTCCAGGCACCGCCTCCTTGTCGTTCCCCCGAAGGAGAGAAAGGGACCCGCCAGAACAGTTCGGTTCTCGGCCTTCCTGATGCCGTTCGACACGGTTCCTCCTGCGGCGGTGACCCCCAAGCGCCAAATTGGGCTCCAGCCTTCCCTTCGCCGCCACGTTCCTTTCCTTCATTTCATTCTCCGCGCCTGGTTCTCCGCCTCAGCAACGGTCCCTCTCGGCCTCCGTAGCTCCGCCCACCGAGCGCCGTCGCTGGGAGGGAGGTGCTTTCCCAGCGTCCTCTGCGCTTGCGCGTCTGTCCCCACTCCGGCGCCTCCTTCCGTCCCGCCCCCTGCCCACAGCCAGCCACTCGGAGAGCCGGAGGGAGGGCGGGGCTTCGGTGGGAGGAGCCGCGGTGGCCCCGCCTCTCCCGCCCCCCCTTCCCTTCGGGCGGCTCCTTTGGGCGCGGGAGGCTCCTGGCGGGGGCGGCGGAGCTTCGCCCGGGGAGCTGAAGGGGAGGCTCAGAAGGGAAGCCCCGCCTCCTCCCTTCCCCGGCTTCTCCTGCCAGGCTCCCCCCGGGCGTCTCGGGCGACCCCTGGGAAAAGGCCCTTCCACCTCCAGGAGGAGAACCGCCGGGCCAGGAGCCAAGCAGCCGAAGGGATCCCGGGAAGGGACGGAGCTCAGCCCGAGGGGATCCCGGGAGGCCATTGGGAGACGAGGGAACCAGGGAGGGACGGGGGGATCCACTGGAAAGCCAGGGATCCCAAGGGGGGGGGAAGGAGCGGATCCTAGGAGGGGATCCCCCCACCCTTTCCTGCAGGGGGGGAAAGGACCCCTCCTCCTCCTCCCTTTGGTGCTGAGCAGGGGGGAGACAGGCAGCCACTGACACGAGGGATCCTGGGGCCAGCGGGCATGTGTGATCCTGGGCCGGAGGAGGAGGGGGCTTTGTGGTGGGAGGCCTCCGATTCTGAGTGCCCCCCTTCCTCCCCTTGCGGGGGAAGCTCCTGAGACCGATCACTGTGCACTGTCAGTCCTTCCAGGGCGGCAGAGAGATGGCTGTGGGCATCCCAGGGCTTCCTGGCACCCTCTGTGCCACACGGGGCTCCTCAGCCAGGGCATGTGGGGAAGGCCTGGATGGTCCCCACTGAACAGCAGGCGTGGGGTGGGCTGAAAACCCTGAAAGGCTGCAAATTCACAAGAGAACGGTGAACTCCAGTTGGCTTTGTGCCCAGGCTTAGCGTATGCGTTGTCTGGCATGGAATTCGGTCTCCGGCTTGAACAGGGGTTGGACTAGAAGACCTCTGAGCTCCCTTCCAGACCGAGTGCCCAAACCATGCGAACACAAGGAGGCACCCGTGTGCTCCCAACCCCCCCAATGCAATGTGTGCGTGACCGCCGCGCATATGTAGCCCCGTGCATACATGCACACATCTCCTGCACATGACATGTGGCCCCCGCATGTGCCCCCCCTCTGCATGTGCCCTGCCCCCCCACCTCTGCGCATTCACGGCAGAACCCGAAGACCCTCTGGCCTGCTGGAAGCGCATGCACAAGCGTGGCGGAGCTGAGCTGGGGCTTGGCCACAAGAGGGCGTCGCATGCCACAGGTTAGCCTTCAGGGGCCTAAAGCAGGAGGAGGGCCGTGTGTGTGCATGTGTGTGCATGGAGTGGGCGGAGCCAGTCTGGGCAGCCAGCCCACCGCCCACAGACCCCCACCCGCCCCTCCGCCAAACAAACGGAAGTGGCCTCCATTGGGGCTGCTCAGTGGCTGCACTGGGGGGGGGGAGCTGTCAAAGACCCCCCCTGAGGTGGGAGACTTTTTATGCAGAAAACTTTGCCGTTTGGAAAATGGTCTCGGCGATTGTCTCCTCGGAGGTTTGGTCACACAGAGGCAGCCTTAGCTGGGGAAGGGCCTGTTCTTCCCCTGGGCAGGCAGGTCCACGTGTCCCCCCTCCCCATAAGCCTTTTGGGCTGGCAGCCACGCCTGCCTCTCCCACAACTCCCTTGCTGGCATTTTGAGGGAGGCCCGGTTCTGGATCGGCCCTGAACCCAGAATGAGGGAGAAATGTCCTGATTGCGAGAACAATTCCTCCGTGCTTCGTCCCTGGAGGCTCTTAAGTAGCGATCGGAGGGCCATTTGCGTGGAACGGAAGAGGGTCTCTTGCTTGGGGAGGGGGCTGGGCTAGATGACCTCTGAGGTCCCTTCTGACTCTATGTCAGTCTTCTCTCTCTCTCTCTCTCTCCCCTCTTAGGGTCCTTCAAACTGCAGCATCATGTAATCGTCCGACGTTCCCGACATGCCCTCAAATCTGCTTTATGGAGCTCTCTGTCCTTTACCTGCTCAGAAAAAGAGGAAACCATTTTTAAAAGAAGTTATTTTCTATGCAAGAATTTATACTTTATTACATATATCTATATCTATATATCTCTATATAAATACGCTAAAGATGCTTCAGGTTTTTTAAGGGGGTGGGGGAGGTCTTTTTTCTATCTCAAAGGTTTAAAAGGAAGTTTAAAACCTTTCAAAGAGGTGAATCTATTACTGCCAAAAAGGAAAAAAGTCCTAGAATTGTCATATGTTTCTTCTAGTAAGGGGGAGCCTGCAAAAGGACAGGATCCGTCTGTGTCTGCTTGAATACCAAAGTTTTCTTTGAAAAACGAATCAAAAATCACAAAGTTTTTCTCCTCCTTCTGGGCCACCGTTTGTCAACTTCACCAACTTTAAGAGGGGGGGGACTTCAACTCCAAGAATTCCCTAGCCAGTCCCCCCCCCTCTCCATCTTAAAGTTGGTGGGGTTGTGAAACTCTCTTCCAGGGAAATCTCTTTAAATTTGTTGCACTTAACCTTCTCCCTGTGGGGGGTGTTGACCACTAACTAACCATGGTTAACTTCTGCCTTGCTTCCCAGCGATTCGTGCCCTTGAGCAAAAGAGTCCAACTCTTTTGAAGAATCTACAAGCCAAGAGTTGACCTTCGTTTACATTTTGAAAATGGGAGGGAGACCTTCAGACGGAACCCGTTTGGGGTTGCAATGATACTTGAGGGATGCCCCCTGTTGAACCCAGAGTCCTCAGCCCTGGCAGGTTTAAGGCGGAGGAACTTCAACTCCCAGAATTCCCCAGCCAGTATGGGGGACTCCGGGGAGTCGAGTTTTAAAATTGCCACGTTTGAGAAACGTGAATTTAACCTCGTGTCCTCAGTCCCCTCCGGCCCAAATCAGGTTGTTTAATACCTGCATTAAAACACTTTAGGAGGTGGACATTCAGGGATTCTCCAATTAAAATCCAGATTGCCCTGACTTTAGAACTTCTAGAATGTCTGCTCTACATAGTCTCCATTGACTCCATTTGGACAGAACCAGCGGAGATGCCGAGGGAGGGTCTTGCTCAGCTTTCCTGGAATGAGTTCCAGCTTGTCACCCCTGAGGAAGTGGACAAGGCCATGGGAGCGATGAGTGTCCTGCCCAGTTGGCCCAGAGGAGATTTGCTCCTGCCTGGTACAGATGCTTTTACTGATTGAGGAGGGGTCTTTGCTCCAGCTGGACGCTCTTTCTCCATCCTTCTCGGAAAGCTCTCCCCTCCCCCAGAAGCCCCTCCTTTTTTCAAGTTGGACGCCAACATTGTTGGCTATTGACACTGACCACCTTGGACTTGTTTCTCTGACGCGCTGGGCCCTTAAGAACGCTGGGCCCGATCATTGAATGGAGCATCCCCCCCCTTCCATCGGAGACAAGCTTCCTTCCCTCCCTTTTTTGACTCTTTTGATCCTGGAAATGACATTAAGAGAAGCTGTTGAAATGAACGTACCCATTAGACTTCTTTCTATCATGGTTAACTTCCCGTTTCTCATTATTGCAGCTGACTCTCGAACTCACTCCACCCCCCAGCCCCTCCCCTCCTTGGACTATACTGAATTTTTCAGAAGAGCCCCCCTCAAGGTAGGCCCTCCCTTAGGAGAGGGCGGAAGACACCTCTGGACTACCATAAACTTAGCACAGTTTCTGTGAGCCAGCGCAATTTTTTAAATTTTTTACTTTTAATATGGTATGCTGAGTGCATGGGATTGCCTGGGATGATATGAATGATCTCACTTTTATTATTATTATTATTATTATTGTAATTTTGTGTTTTAATTATTCTGTGAGGACTGCTTGAGTGAGAGTTTGGGTATGACTGATTTGGAGGACCTGCCGGGGTATGCGGGGGTCACCGGGGTGGTTGGGGGGACTACAACCACAGGAGAGGGTCGGAGCATTGCGGTCATGTTTGTTTAGATGTTTAGATGTTTATTAACATTTGTAGGCCGCCCTTTTCCCTGAGGGGACTCAGGGCGGCTCACATAAAATCAGGGAGGGGAAATACAAACAATGACGTAGACACATATAATAAAAGTAATAAGCAACATACATTCATCATTCGGGAGGGGCGACTATCCTTGTCCCCAGGCCTGACGGGCTAGCCAGTTCTTAAGGGCTGTGCGGAAGGCCCGGACGGTGGAGAGGGTACGAATCTCCACGGGGAGCTCGTTCCAAAGGGTCGGGGCTACTACTGAGAAGGCCCTCCTCCTTGTAGTTGCCAGCCGGCACTGGCTGGCCGATGGAATACGGAGGAGGCCTAATCTATGAGATCTAATTGGTCGCAGGGAGGTAATTGGCAGAAGGCGGTCTCTCAAGTATCCAGATCCACTACCATGCAGGGCTTTATGGGTGACTAATAGCACCTTGAAGCGCATCCGGAGATCGACAGGTAGCCAGCGCAGCTCGCGGAGGATAGGTGTTATGTGGGTGAACCGAGGTGCACCCACAATCGCTCGCGCGGCCGCGTTCTGTACTAGCTGAAGTCGCCGGATGCTCTTCAAGGGCAGCCCCATGTAGAGCACATTGCAGTATTCCAGCCTAGAGGTCACAAGGGCCCGAGTGACTGTTGTGAGAGCCTCCCGATTCAGGTAGGGTCGCAACTGGCGCAACTGACCAGGATGGAGGAATATCCATCATAACAGGGAGAGGCAGATATGGCGGGGACTTTAGGGCTGGCCATCATCGGGGAAGGAGGGCTCGCTACATCACAGAGATCCCTCCTTCCGGCCCTATGAGTCCCACTCCAAGGTCAGATGGCGCGAGTAATCGGGACCCTGGTCTCAGGCTGCTGTCGCTAAATGCCAGGTCTGTTGTTCACAAGGCTCCCCTCCTCCGGGACTTAATTTTAGACGAGAGGGCAGACCTGGCATGTATTACTGAGACATGGCTGGGCACGGAGGGAGGAGTCCCCCTCGTAGAAATGTGCCCAGATGGAATTCAGGTGCTTCATCAGCCGAGAGCCCAGGGAAGGGGCGACGGTGTGGCTATTGTTGTCTGGGAGTCTTTAGCACCTCGTAGGATCCCTGCTCCGGAGCTTGTCGGGTGTGAGTCCCTACTGGTGAGGCTGGACCTCAAGGGTCAAGTGGGTCTGCTGTTAACGTACCTGCCTCCCAACTGCGTTGCAGCAGCCCTCCCCTCGCTCCTCGAGTCGGTAGCCGAGCTAGCAATTGAGTTCCCTAGGCTTATGGTCCTGGGAGACTTCAATTTGCCTTCGCTCGGCGAACACTCTGATGGAGCGCAGGAGTTCATGGCCTCCATGACAGCCATGGGCTTGACCCAAGTAATTCGAGGCCCAACCCACTCAGCGGGTCACACACTCGACCTCGTATTCCTCTCGGAGCAGTGGATTTGTGATCTTGGTCTGAGGGGTAACGAGATCATACCCCTGTCGTGGTCAGACCACTGCCTACTGAGGCTAGACTTCCGGAGGCCAAACCCCCACCGTAGGGAGGAGGAACCGACCAGGTGGTTCCGCCCCAGGTGACTTATGGACCCTGTAAGGTTCCAGACGGAGCTTGGGGTCATTCCTGATACTCACGCCCACAGTTCGGCGGAGACCCTTGTTGCTGCCTGGCACTCGGTAGCATCAGAGTCTCTTGACCGAATTGCGCCACTACGGCCCCTCCGGGCCGGCGGATCCCGGAGACCCCCTTGGTTTACCGAGGAGCTCCGGGAGATGAAGCGCCAGAGGAGACGCCTAGAGCACTTGTGGAGGTCCGATAGGTCCGAATCGAACCGAGCACTTCTGACAACATGCACCAAGGAATACATCAGGGCATTAAGGACAACTAAAAAAACACACATTGCCACTGTGGTTGCGTCAGCCGAGTCCCGCCCAGCCGCCCTGTTTAGGATAACCCGCTCCCTCCTAAATAGGAGGGAGGCGGGGGACCCCTTACAGGGTAAGGCTGAGGAGTATGTCCAGTTCTTGGCGGACAAAGTTGCTCGGTTTCGATCGGACCTGGACTCCACTCCCGCAGATCCAGCCGAGACACAGGAAAATAGCTTGGCAGACCATCTCTGGGTTGAGTTTCAGGATGTTGCCTCCGGGGATGTGGACAAGGCTATGCGAGCTGTGAGCACCTCCACCTGTATACTGGACCCGTGTCCCTCCTGGCTAGTTGCCAACAGCAGTGAGGTGACATGAGGCTGGATCCACGCGGTTGTTACCGCTTCCCTTCGGGAGGGGCACTTCCCCGCCGCACTTAAAGCGGCGGTGGTGAGACCCCTCCTGAAGAAACCATCCTTGGATCCAGCCGTTCTTAATAACTATCGTCCAGTCTCCAACCTTCCCTTTGTTGGGAAGGTTGTTGAGAAGGTGGTGGCCTTCCAGCTTCAGCGTACCTTGGAGGAAGCTAACTATCTTGACCCCTTCCAGTCCGGCTTCAGGCCCGGTTACAGCACAGAAACCGCTTTGGTCGCATTGACCAATGATCTCTGGAGAGCCAGAGATGGAGGCCATGCGTCCATCCTGGTGCTCCTCGACCTCTCAGCGGCTTTCGATACCATCGACCATGGTATCCTTCTGCGACGACTGCGGGAGGTGGGAGTGGGAGGCACTGTTCTGCGGTGGTTCTCCTCCTACCTCTCAGACAGGTCGCAGCCGGTGTTGGTGGGGAGGGCAGAGATCGTCCCCGAGGCCCCTAACTTATGGGGTGCCGCAGGGCTCGGTCTTATCCCCCCTACTATTCAACATATACATGAAACCGCTGGGCGAGATCATTCGGAGGCACGGGATAAAATACCATCAATACGCGGACGATACACAGCTGTATCTGTCCGCCCCGTGCCAACTCAATGAAGCGGTGGACGTGATGAGCCGGGGTCTTGAGGCCGTTAAGGACTGGATGAGAGCTAACAAACTGGTACTCAACCCAGACAAGACCGAGTGGCTGTTGTGTTTCCCTCCCAACAATTTGGCCAACATTCCATCAATCAGGCTGGGGGGTCAAAATTTATACCCCTCAGAAAGGGTCCGCAACTTGGGAGTCCTCCTGGATCCACAGCTGACTTTTGACCATCATTTGTCAGCTGTGACCAGGGGGGCATTTGCCCAGGTTCGCCTGGTACGCCAGTTGCGGCCCTACCTGAAGCGGGAGGCTCTCACAACAGTCACTCGAGCCCTTGTGATCTCTAGGCTGGAATACTGCAATGTGCTCTACATGGGGCTGCCCTTGAAGAGCATCCGGCGACTTCAGCTAGTCCAGAACGCAGCCGCGCGAGTGATTGTGGGCGCACCGCGGTTCGCCCACATAACACCGATCCTCCGTGAGCTGCGCTGGCTACCTGTTGATCTCCGGGTGCGCTTCAAGGTGCTACTCACCACTCATAAAGCCCTTCATGGTAGTGGATCTGACTATTTGAGAGACCGCCTCCTGCCAATTACTTCCCTTCGTCCCATCAGATCGCATAGAGTAGGCCTCCTTCGAATTCCATCCGCCAGTCAGTGCCGACTGGCGACTACGCGGAGGAGAGCCTTATCGGTTGCAGCTCCGACGCTTTGGAACGATCTCCTCGTGGAGATTCGCACCCTCACCACCGTCCAGACCTTCCGCACAGCCCTCAAGATCTGGCTATCCCGTCAGGCCTGGGGATAAGTCCCTAATTCTGCCCCGCCCGAATGTCGAATGAATGTTGTGTTTTATTGGTTATTTTCTTTTATTCACATTTCTTTTGTGTCCTGTATCACACACACCTTCCTATGAAATGTAAGCCGCCCTGAGTCCCCTTAGGGAAAAGGGCGGCCTATAAATGCCAATAAAATGAAATGAAATGAAAAAAAATGACTGCCTTTTTCCGGGGGACGGCCGGATGTCAGCTTCTGCTTGCTGTTGCTTCAGCTGCCATGAAACGGGGAGGGAGGGTTTGGTATTTGGGAGGGGTTACTCGATGTGCTGGAGGAATGTTCTGGTGTTCTCTGGATGGTCGGACTACGCATGCGTGGGTGTTTCCCGCCTGGACTAACGGTGCCGACATTCCATCTTTGTGATGCCGTTTGAAGTTATCTCACACCTGACACTTGAAGGACTTATTATTGGCCTGAGGCTATGATCCTAAGGGGTGGGGAATGGGCTATTCTATATATCAATTGCTTTCGCGCCTAATTAACCAGACTTTGCTACGCAACCGCTCTCTAACCATTTGTAATTAGTAAAAGTACTTTTGATTTCCTACCTATGGAATCTCTTGGTCTTTCTTTCCTAATTATATAATGGAGGGATGCTGACAATCCAGTAATCAACCGTGGATTTTCTTCCTGCTCCCCGAGAAGTATATTCTGCTGGAAAGACACCCCATGGGGACCCATTAAGGATACAAAGATCCAAACATACAGTCATCTGTCCTACACACAAACCTGCCCGATTTGCTTTAGGGTCTTTAAATTGTCTGGAATGCAGGGATTCTCCTGTTACATTCTCATCATAGTGGATCTTACATTGATTAAATAATGCTTGATCATTTGGTCCCATTCTAGCGTTTAAGTCCCCCCCCCCCCCCTATAATTATTGCTGCTTTGGGGGTATTTGTCTGAGCAGCCAAGAATAAAACCTTCTATGCTGTCCCAAATCTTATTGATCACACTATTCTTATTAAGTGGAGGAATATAGATATTAAACAGCAAAATATCCACCTTTTAAATAGCAATAGCAGTTAGACTTATATACCGCTTCATAGGGCTTTCAGCAATCTCTAAGCGGATTAGAGAGTCAGCATATCGCGCCCAACAATCAGATAGATAGATAGATAGATAGATAGATAGATAGATACATAGATAGATAGATAGATACATAGATAGATAGATAGCAATAGCAGTTAGACTTCTATATCGCTAAGGAAGCTGCCCTACGACACTCAGATGGAACAGCTATCCGAATTCCCATGTCTCCTTCCATACCCACTTCCCCGGCCTCTTATACACCCAGGCACAGGGCATGGGCCAGGTTTATCGGAGGCAAGGAGGGGAACGATGGGTGGCGGATAGAGAGCAAAGTTATTCTACCAGATGCACCTCTAAGGATTCCTTTACAACAAATACATGCTGGCACACATTGGGGGTCAAAAGCCCTGGTAAACTTTAGGACATGCTGTGTGGTAGGCAAGGATCTCTATTCCGCTATCTCCGAGCTGTAGCAGCTTGTCTGATTTGTGCCAGAAATAATCCAAAAGGAGCCAGGCACCCACCCCTATGAGTCCAACTTAACGGCAACTACCCAGGGACAATTTGAGAAACAGACTTGACTGAATTCCCTAGAAAGGGAGGTTTTAAGTCTGTTTGGGGACTAGAATCTCCCTTCACAGGATGGCCTGAGGCTTTTGCTAGCAGGGCTAATAAAGGTCATGAAGTAGTAAACGTCCTACTGGAAGACATTATTCCTAGGTTTGGGCTGCCAGATAGTACATCATTGGATTGGGACCCATATTTCACAGCTAGGTTTGTGCGAACAGTTAAACATCACTCGGAAGCTTTCCTCAGCCTACCACCTGGCAAGTCCTCCTATGGGGAAAAATGTAATGAGTTACAAAAACAACAGATAGCTAAGCTCCGCCAGGAAGCTCACCTGTGCTCACCTCAACCTTTGCCACTCTCATTGCACCTCCAAAGCGAATAGGCTCGAGCCTCTTTGAGGCCCTTTTGGGATGACCACATCCCTCCCTAAAGGCAGAGGAGAGGCCCATCCCACTGGTGGGCAAACTGACTCTTTGGAATATAATCTAATGGTTGGGTTGGCAATATATAAATCATGTAACAATGTTGTACCTGTTTCTTTAAAGCATACTGTAAAATGTGATTGGTTGCTGTTTTTCCTCAATCGGCCATAAGAGGGAGCCGACTCTTAGCTCGCTCTCTGTTCCTTAGATGCTGGGCTGATCTGAACTGAGTGAGCTATTGTAAGTTCTGCAGCTGTTAGCAAACTTTGAGTTCTGAACTGATTATATGATACTGGACTATGTTATGTGGATTATCCCTTAACTGAAAGACGTTGATGACTGACTGTCTTATCCGTGGGTGACTTGGACTGTTTGATGGACTCTGATACCAATATTTCCACGAAAGTAGAAGCCTATTTAACCTGCAGTGTTTCTGTATGCTGGTTTGTGTGTTCTCCAACACAACTCTCACAACACTTCTCTGACCGTACTTGGTCTCCCAACGGGGAGCTTACCTAACACTGGCCTTGTACCAAAAGCGTAAGACACCTTGCTGGGGTGATGAATTTCCTTTCCCGTTATCTGCAGGACTAGATCACCCAGGGCATCCATTTCAGCCTGCAGACTGGACACTTGTAAAGACGCGGGGACCAACAACCTCCTTGGATCAGCAGTGGAAGGGACCCTTTCAAGGGCTTCAGACCACCCATACAGCCCTAAAAGTGGAAGGCCTGGCATCTTGGATTGATCACTTCCAGAGTGAAGTAATACCCACGATCTGCCTGTCCTGATTCCTGGACTGCGCAGCCTGTGCTTTCTCAGTAGCAGAACTGGGACTGAAGTTATTGTTCTGGAACCAAAAGCCTCCAGAACCATACTTGTGTGAGAGGAGAACTGCCATCTCCCGTAGGTGTTTTCTCAATTAGAACATTTCCCCAAAAGGTGTTTGTAGCTACCCACACAAGGATTAGGAGTTACTCAATTATTACCACTAGCTGATTGGTGCGTCTGTGTGCATGAAGGCTAAGATATTAAGACAAATAAACTTAACAACCTTTGGGATGAGACCACATGATTTTTTTTTGGGGGGGGGGATGATTTTGTTATGTATCTGTGCTCTTCCCATATAGGTGGGTACCTACGTTATGCCCACTTTACCTGAAAGGAAGATTGGAAACCACAGGAATCTTGAACAAATCAGAAAGTACCTGAACCCCTTTCTTTGCTCCGTGGGCTCTGGTCCCTCAATAATGCTTTGTATCACATACAAGCGGTGGGGGAAATCCTAGCCAAGGAGACTGGGGAGTTTTTTTATTGCTGCCGCCAAAGAACAAGAAGCCATTTGGACAATGACAGTTCAGAATAGAATGGCTCTAGATAGGATATTGGCATCCTATAATTTGATTGCTTATTAGTAACCTATGACTATCACTAAGTGTTGTAGCTTATGATTCTTGATGAATGTATTCTATTTTATTTTTCTTTATGTACACTGAGAGCATATTCACCAAAGACAAATTCCTTGTGTGTCCAATCACACTTGGCTAATAAACTACTCTACTCTGCTCTACTCAACTCGACTCGACTCGACTCATTTCTATTTCAATTCTAATAAGGCATTATAATGCAAGCTAGCCTTAGCTTTCAAACAGTTCATTTAGTGACCAAAGTTACAATGGCATTGAAAAAAGTGACTGATGACCATTTTCACACTTATTGGTATTGGTATTTTATTATTTGTATGCCGCCCTTCTCCGGGAGGACTCAGGGCAGAGAACAATTCAAAGGGGAGAAAAAAGGGGAAAATAAAAGACAAAATACAAATAATAAAAGTGCACAACAGTCGCACAACCATACATGTCGAGAGGGGAGGGAACTCATCACCCCCGGGCCTGCCGGCAAAGCCAGGTTTTGACGGCTTTTCGGAAGGCCTGGAGAGAGGTGAGGGTCCGAATCCCTGCGGGGAGTTCATTCCAGAGGGCCGGAGCTGCCACAGAGAAGGCCCTCCCCCTGGTAATAGCCAGGTGGCATTGGCTGGTAGATGGCACCCGGAGGAGGCCAACCCTGTGAGATCTAATGGGTCTGTGGGAGGTAATTGGCAGCAGGCGGTCTCTCAAGTACCCAGATCACTTAGCGACTGTTGCAGCATCCTCATGGTCACGCGATCAAAATTTTGATGTTTGGCAACAGATTCGTATTTATGAAGGTTTCAGTGTCCTAGGGTCATGTAATCGCCTTTTGTGACCTTTTGACAAAGTCAAATGGGGAAACCAGATTCACTTATGCTACTAACTTTTCAGCTGCAGTTATTCACTTAAGAACTGTGGCAAGAAAGGTGGTATAGTGGGGCAAAATTCACCTAACAAATGTCTCAGGAACAAAAATTTTGGGCTCAGCTGTGGTCAAGGACTACCTGTACAGACTTCCTGGGCAGGATCTTGCTGATGGTGGTAGCTTAATAGAGCTGCCCCCGGGTTTCTGGTCGCGTTATCTGCCTAGATATCTGGTAGATACCTCATTCTTCAGGCAAAGAAGAGCGAGAGAGAGATCCAGCTGGTAAGAGCTTTTCCTTTGAAGTTTGCAGCTTTTTTGCTGCGAATAGAAGGGGGGCCAGCCGAGGCTGAATCATATCTCCGTGCCGGAAATCCCTAGCTGTTTTTATTACGGCGCAAAGTAAGGCACCTCCACTTAGGACAATATTTGAACTATTTATCTGAAATTAATACAAGCAGAGTCCGTATCTGAGAACCTTATCTGCTTTTTTTAAAAAAAATATATCCTAGCTTCATTTTTTACAAGAGCTTCCTTCGTGCACTTGGTTTTTTTTTCTTAAAAAATAAGCTCCTAAAATGGCGATTGTGCATTCTCCGTAACAATGTCACATTCCTAATTCCTCTACAAAGAACAGTGATAAAAAAGATCAAAGGAACAACCAGCCAGCAGTTTCTTACTAATTAGTTTCACTTCTCTGAAGAGCTTACAAGACTTTTTTCTTATCAACTTTTAAAAGTTTTAAAAGACTCTTTGCTAATATAGAGACATTCCAGAGGTGAATATGCTGAACTGTTTCGTTACAATGCTAATCTTTTGAAACCTTCTGCAAACTTTCTGCAAAAAGGGAGGAACAGTCGGCTAGCAGTATCTTATTAATTAGTTTCACTTCTCTGAAGAGTTTACAAGACTTTCCTCTTACCAACTTTGCTAATATATATTTCTGATATAGAGAAGTCCAAAATGGCGCTGAATAAGCTGAGCTGCTTTGTTACAACGCCCTTTTCTGAAACCTTTTGAAAAATCCTAAAGAACTAACAAAGGGGTGACTTAATACTTTTCTTCTCGTAAGCTGCACCGCGGGCCAGTAGAGTTTGATTAATTGCTTGAAGACATAATGGCATCAAAATTAAATCTTGGGCCGAAACTTCCTCCTAGAAGCACATCCCCCATACCTGGTACAAAGTTGCAGCTTCCACCCTCTATGCCCCCTACTGGAGATTTGCTAACGAAAGAACTTTTTTTGGAAACTTTTAGAGAATTTAGAGAGCAGAATTTAGAAACTTTTAGAGAATTCAGAGAGGCGATAAAGAACGAGATAAATGAGTTTAAGGAGGACTTATATGATAAACTTGATACTAGGATTGCCAAAATAAATGATGATATGCTGGGAATTGTAACTGTATTGACAGAACATGTTTCTGGAATTGAAGATAACCTAGAGGTTCTTAATGAAGCTAATACCAATTTGACATCCAAAACAGAGGTGGTGCAACAAAAAGTTGAAAATGCTGAAAAACAAATTATTATGATACAGTACAGGCAGATGGAGCTCACATTAAGAGTCAGGGGGTTGCGTGAGGATAAACAGGAGGACTTGAAACAGATTTTTTCAGAGGCTTTTCACCGTCTGGTGGGAAGACCGGGGTCCAACTTTAACTGGCAGATTGATAAAATTTATCGTGTTAACTCTTAGGTGGCAAAGCAGAAGCAACTCCCCCAAGATGTAGTCATATACTTCACCACAAGAGAGCTCATAAACATGATATTACAAGAGTCCTATAACACCAGGCTTCAAATTGGCGATCAGGATTTGATTGTCTTGAAAGAAATACCACCTCAAATGCTAAGAGGCAGGAGAGACTATGCCTTTCTAGTGGAAGAACTCAGAAACCGTCAAATACAGTATAGATGGGATGTGCCATTTGGTATTATATTTACATTTGACAAGCAAAGATATCGTCTCAACTCTGTATGGAAAGCTTGAGATTTCTATCACAAGATTCTGAAGGTGGGACACCCTGAATCATCTGGATCTGGAGAAAGACCACGAGAAGGACAAGATAGACAACAAACCACACAACTACCAGACAAAACGCACCATTTCCTCCTCCCGGAAGGGCAAGGGGTCATGGAACAAAGACCTAGCCGTATGACTACCAGATAAATGGAAAAACAAGCTACAATGCAACAACCTCAACAAGGAGTTACAGCAACAAGCTCAGAAGCCATGGGAGGAGCTAGGCCAAAGGTTAAACAGGCCATGCAGGAGGCTCTAAAAAAGCTTCAGGCAACCAAAAATGACAACTAAGATTTTGACATGGAATGTCAATGGACTGAACTCTCCACAGAAGAGAAAGAAAATATTTCACTATCTCAAACAGTTCAAGAATGATATAATTTGTTTGCAAGAAACTCATATCAAATAAACTGATCAAAAATATTTGTTTAACCCTAAACTTGATCAACATTTTGTGACCTCTGCTACGGAAAAGAAAAATGGTATAGTTGTATACTTAAGAAAAGACGTTAAGGCTGAACTAATTGAAGCAGATCCCTTTGGAAGATATATCGCGCTAGACTTAATCTTAGAAGGGAAAAAGACATTACTTTTGGGAATTTATGCTCCTAATCAACAGCAAGACGGATTCTATAGAAATCTTCATGCTAAATTAGTACAGTGGGACTTTAAGTCTTGTATACTATTGGGTGACTGGAACGGCGTGATTGACACCAAAAGAGATAAGAAGACCTCTCGCCCAAATACTA